>NC_083544.1:0-307083 GCF_018135715.1 Danaus plexippus | reverse complement strand
CCACACAGGATGTGATATATATCAACGCGCATATCGTCAATATGAATGAACGGATCAATAAAAGGTTACCATTTAGTTGATTTACTACTTCTTAATCCGATACACTGTCGACCATCAGCGGGCTGGTGAACGATGTCGCCATGAAACCTTCACGGCATTAATGACTCAGTGAAGCCGACGTTACAGCGGCAATTCAAAGCTTTTAACAAAATTCTGGCCTCTTAAGAAATATAATGTCCCAGCAACCTCTAGCCTTTTAAATATTTTCTTTAACAGCGATAGAATAATAATTTAGTTTTTTTTTTTGTTTTTTTATATTATTTTTTATAATGTTGACAAATGGGAGTAAAACTTTTTTATCACAACTGTTTTGGTATATGTTAAGAATTAAAAGAATATTCAATTTCACCAGTTCTAAATAATCATTAGTCGGAAGGCTCGCCCTTGAGGCCTCCATTAACCGAAAGAGTTTCTTATTGCACTAATAACAATAACAAAACCAGTTACAAGATAAAAGGAAGCAGTCTTTTACGGAAATAGTGTTTAGTTTATAGTGAAACAAATGTAACCTGCGTAATGTTTTGTGTGCTGGCTGTTCAACTGAAGCTTACAGTCCGACAACCAATTACTAGATCAAGGCATTTTTGTATTCTTCATATTAATATTTATGTCCAACTTGATTCCTATAATAGTAAAGGCTTTAAACAAAATTACGTTCTCATTTATTATTCATGGTCGTCATGATAGAACTGTTTAAAAATCCGACTTAAATTTAATAAAATGTCATGAACACTGGGAGTCCAATCTTATATCGCATACTTGAGATTCCTGGACGGCGCCGCACGATGCGAGTACTGACACTAATAAGAATTCATACAGAGAACAGATACTTACTGACTTAATTATATTCTTAATCATATTTTTGAGGATGTGATCAATGTAGTTTATTATGAAAGATAGAATCAAATTATTTTTTTAATTCAAAACTTTGATGAAAGTAGCATATATACATATTATTTATACAACACATGTCTTCTTTTATGTAACCGTTCCTACGTTTTTGTATAAACCTTTGCGTACTATAAGTGTCTATAAATAATAACCATTAAAAATATTATTTTAAAATAAAAACAATATGAACATAAACAAAACATCTAAAACATGGAACCGGTGATATAAAATGCAGACTTCTTACGAACGCTGGTCATTTTCAGTTTCATAAATTAAATATGAAGTGATTTATCGAGATCACATTGGGCGCCGGATTTCTTATTAATAAATTTTGGAACAGCACTATTTATTCTAAACGGACGATCGTAACTGTTCAGACTGACGTTTTATAAAAACGTCTCTCAAACCTTGCATTTATCAAATATATTAATAAATGTCTAAAATATTTTAATAATCACAGTTCGTTTTGAAGGTTAGGTGTATAGAAGCAACGTTTAAAAAGAAAATAATTACTTTGTTTTATTAAGAATAAATCAATAAAACGGTTCTTTCCTCGAACATGCTACAAAACAGGAACTACACACAGAAATCAGTTTGTTTTTATTGAGCTCTTTGTGATGAATATTATTTGTTATAATCTTCCTCTAATACATCAAATCCTTTGAGACTATTATGTTATAAGAGTACATTTTGTAATATGCCAGTCGACTGATACCACCCATTAATTAGCTCGGTTCAGCCAACGTCTAAAAATAAAGTAACCGAAATAACAATGACATTAGACTTGATAAAGTGTGAAAATATCCAGGACAAGGCGAAACAAATACGTTGAAAAATTTAATTACAAAACATCACCTCATGGTATGATTATTAACCCTTCCCTTCCTTCTCTCGCGGCCACACTTAGCTTTATTACACGTTTTATTCTAAAAAAGGGAAAGCTAGTAAACAAAATAAGTAACGTAGTACGATAAAGCATATGGGATCATAAACTTTACTGTATCTCAGTCGGTCAAATTTTACGGCGTCTAGCTAATCTCTTAACCACAGGCATCATAAGCCCTACTCTGGGTAAGGGGATACAATCTTTATACGTTTTATAACCTCTCTAAGCCTTTTTGTAATGACATCCTAATAATATTAGTCTTGAAATGAAATTATCCTATCAACATAAGCTATTCTACTTTTTTAAGTTGCCCTCTTAACAAACTAAGGATGAAATGTACAACTTCATCACCCAGCTGGAAATATAAAGTTAAATTGAAGAGGATTTTCTTTAAATAACTTTATTTAAATATACAATTAACCTGTCTCGTAAGTGACACAGACGTTATAACAGAAAATTATATTAAACAATATTTTTTTATTTTCAGATCTAAGGACTTATTTTTTTACTTTCTAATATTTTATTCAATAATTCAACATTTGTCAGTCATTCATTGGACTTCAAAGTTTACATAAAAATTTAATATTCAGGAGAAATTCTATTTCAATTATATATTCGAGAAACCACAGGAGTATTAACATTTATAATCATAATTTATTTGTACAAAAATCTTTTAAGCTTTGGTGTTGAAGTTCGCAACTAAATATATACACACGTTAAGTGGAGATAACTAGCTCGTGCTTTCAATACATATAACGGAAATGCCCCGAAGACAAGGGAACATTTCGTACATTATGAAAATTATATACTATTAAAAAAAATCCTACCACACTGTTAAAGCTATTGACTCGGACGCGTTGAAAGTTATACAAACACTATTATAACTTTATTATTCACAATAAACTAGCATATTGTTTTAAAGTTTTAGTAAAATAACATTTAACCTCTGCGAAATACATTGAACTATACAATCGATATCTGTGAATAAAATAATAAAAGAATTATAAATAAGACTGTATTGAGTAAACCAGCCTTAGTTTTCAAACGACACAAAAGGAGAGTTAATGCAATCACTCTACATCGCCCAGGTTAATACTTTAAATGATTTTAATTGTAAGACAAAGACGCCTTATTATAGGGGAGCGGTTTTTGAATTTTAATGTTGGAGATGGCCTCCCTTCTTTTGATTATTCGAAATATTAAAAGGAAAATTACATTATCATTGAGTGATAAGTTCGACGAGGGTTTAATTTATCATTTAATATTTTATTCTTTAAATATAAATAGTTTCTTTTACTTAACAATACATTTTTATAGCCACTAAGGACTTATTTAAACAAAAAAACATAAAATGTAATCTGTAATGAGAAACTTCAATGAACAGTAATTGATTATTATTATATATTAAAGGAAATAGTTATTAATTTGATAATGACTCCTGGGAGCATCGTTAAGCGGTGTTCAGCAAAGATAACATATAACATAAAAGACATTCAACCGTATCTTATGTACCATATAATTAAAACAAAACAGAAAAATGTAAACAAGGAAATAGATTTATCGATAACATAGGGGATACTTTAAAACAACACTATCACAAATGTTTATAACACGTATTAGTGGAAAACAAACGTTAGATACAACTTACAATAATAATATCACGAGTAGACTTGAAACACCGCAACTAATCACGAATATCTTTTCGAGACGAGCTCCTGTCCAGAATTTTGCTTGTTGTTAAATGAAAAGGCCTGATACGGTTTCATTATGAAGCGGTGATTCATCGTCATATTTTCTCTCATTAACAATACTAATCAATATGTAATAACTCTCGAAAATCTTAGATCTCAGTAACTAATTAATATATTTTTCTTTTAAGGCGACACAGACACCAATTAAGAGTTAGTAAATCTATATCAGAATTAGTTTTTATGACTATTAATAATAACTGTGTTCTTTATTTAGTTGTTTTAAGCTACTCGCCGTATACGGATATTACAGGCGCTGACCAATTACGTAGAATGGCTATAAACTTCGCAATGATGCCGCGTTATAAGCTAAGTTTTATTTGGAACACGCGTCCAGTATATTATTTGATAATTAAGTGTTAGAAGAAAAAATCTTAATAAATATGCAGTTTTTATCACGTTTTAATTTGTTACAGCCACGGCTTCCAAACTATTGATAAAGCTTCTAATGTATATATGACAAATAATAATACAATAAATAGAGACTTTATAAAATTGTTTTTTGACAAACAAAAACATTCTATGAAGGATGTGGTTAAGAGTTATTAATTTATGTTCTCACAAAGTCTTTTCTTTGGTTGTAATTACATTATACTATGAAAATGTTTTTGAAGCTAGTAAATGACATTTTCATGTAACAAAAAGCTTCGATACTTTTATAAAAATATTCGAACAATGTCTTAAATTAACCGACCTTAATGAATTTTCCTACACAATGAATAAAACACAAATATGACAAAAACAAGTGTTCCCATATTTTCTAAATTGTTTTATTTTTTATTAAACGCCTTTTTATTCTGGACTACAAAGTGCAGTTGTACTTCACTGTCACATTATTTGATCTTTCATAAATTTCAGAGACACTAGAAATATCAAAGAGATTACTCGCTGAATGGAAACACTTTAGACTGGAGCTCTTTTATAGATATAGATAACATTTTAAGGATAGTTTTATTGACGTAATACGGTAAAGAGCTTTCATATAAATAATTTTATATTTGGATTCAAACGTTTGTCAAGGAACAATGACATTACATAAATTATGGCTACCTTGCAATCTCATTATCATCAATAAATATAAATAAAATTGAAGCGTGTGTTTGAAATTTCAAATAAGTGCTTTTATCTGTAACAGCTGGATCGACTTTCATGGGAATCTCCCCACAAGTTAGGTCATTAAAAGGAGTAATTTATTATGTAAAAAGAGGAAGTTCGCAATTCAACGATATTTTGTAATGCTATTGCTCTTCGTATTGAAGGCAGCTATTCAAATTTAATCGAAAAGGGCATTGTTCTGATGAGATCCTCTTGAAATAGAATGAAACTTCATAAGGTTTATAACACACATCCTATCCGGGGTTAAATAAGAGAGCAAAAGCCACAGAAAACGGCCAGTTTATGAATAAAATTTGAAATCATCATTCGTTGCCTTCATTAGAAAAAAGTTTTTTTATTTTCTCTTGTGTCATAAATACAAAATAGTGTTTGTCTTTTTTAGATGTCACAAGATTAACATAAAACTGTAAAAACATATTATTTATAATACTTTAATCCTCAAACTCATGACATTAACCTAGTCAGTTGTAATTTTAAAATGCTTTCAAACTATTTATAAGTCACTGGTCACTGGTTGCTCTACTCTGTCTATTTTTGAATGTGATTCTGATAAACTGTTACTGTTGCGATTAAACGGCGCGTTTTCTTCATCGATTTTCAGAAATAAAATGTCCAGAAACGTTAGCAAGCATTCTGCGATTTAAATTAAAACACCAAATGTAATATCTCAATAATATTTACAACAAAATACAAAAGCTAACAGTTTGTTCTAAATTTACTTTTATTAGGCACTTCGTCGACTATTTCAAATAGACATACATTATTTTTGTCATTGCTTAAAGAAAGTTATCTTTAATACGTGTTTTTCATAACAGAGTTAAAAATATGAAACTGATTTGATCCTGTGTTATTTTTTTTATAATAATTCCATAGAACTAAAAATAGAATTACTCATAACACTATCGCGTCGTGGTGTGAATGAGATGGAATGTAGGAAGGCGGTAGGTCCGTGAGTGTGTTCATAAATGTGCTTATTATACCGCCAAGAAAGGAAACTGTTCTTAAAAGCTTGTTTTCTTTTCAAGAGGGTGCTTAAAGTGTCGAGAAATGCGCTCTAATGGAGGTCCTACGCCTTCAGATAGTAGATGTGCACCGCTCCGGCGTGACGTCAACATCACAAGAAATTCCCATCGGAGGAATAAACCTCCCTCATCTCGTATTTACTCTAAGTAACACATAAAAGATGCTATGATTTGGTTTCATAAAATCCAGTTCGAAGCAAACATTTTTCGAACCCTAGTCAATAAGTTTAACAGTTTCGGCTACGTATTCCACTTTCAAAGTGCTTTCTTGTCTCTACTTAAAAGTTTAAAACAAGAACTATTTTTTAAATGTATAGTAAAATATTTTTTTTATTTTCGTTTTAAAATTTACCACATAGAATACTATCATTGCGTTAGGCGCATATTAAATATTTATCAAAATATTTATTTAAATCATGGACCAAAACAGACATGTAGTTCCGATCACTTACGCGGTCAGCCGAAGCGAATCGTTGGCGCCTCTGTATTGGCCTAGGTAGTCCTGCCGAGAGTATTTAAGTTAAGCACTACTCGACAGCACACTGTAATGCGATATGCGATAGTTGAACAAAAAAAATGCAAATAATTTTTAATATAAATAATGTATATCATTTCCTCTACAACTTTTCCTCAAAGCATTAATTAGTTTTCAAGTCTGTCATTTAAACTATGCTTCAATTTATACGACAAATAATGACTTAATTGTAGAATGTGTCAAAAACGTATGCTAAAAACGATTAGTTTCACTTAACACAGTCCAGTAAAAGTTTCGTAGTGCTCACTCGACTCTAAATGCGGGACAAATTTAAATTGTATTTTTATCAAGTCAACTTCATCATTTATATTTTTTCTTAACTGAAACAAATGTATCACGTAAAATAAGAAGTAAGAAATGGCATAAGTTAACTGCAATTTAACTCAGACGAAACCTTCATTAGGCTTGATTACTGGAGCTCTGGTAACGTAATGAGACCCTTGCATGTGGAACAAATAAGTACTGAATATACATGAATTCATGCTTGTACCTCTTATGTGAGGTAGACGTAGACAAGCAATAACAAGGTTCACCTATCACCTCACAGTCAGTTCACATGATAAAAAGAAGTCTCCGATGTTTTTCTAAAACACAAATGTCTTGGTACGTAAGTCAGTTCAATTAAATAAAAAGGTTAATAATTTGAGGGTTATATTGAAAATGAAGTGAGTAAGTCTCAGAGCTTAACATTAAAAAGTTCTGTATTCGTAAAACTTATATTGACGAAACTGGAAATGGAAATTTTTATTGCAATAAATATAAAATAATATGACGAAGTATGTGTGTAGCTGTTATTTAGTCTTTCGAGTTTTTGACTCAAATACTCGTAACAAGGGAGACAAGGGAAAACAGCATGGAGTTCAAAAATGAATACTGAGAAAATTATCACAACAAATATTTCCAACGATGAATTACAAAAACAATGTTTATTTTCAGCTAATTTAATTTATCTGTAAATGTAATAAACATGTTATTAATTGTTAATTCTATGTAATTGCAATGTAATTATGTACAGGGGGTCGCGGCTCCGAAGCCGGGCGACCTCCGAGTTTTTCTAATTACTTGATTGCTTCATTTAGTTATTTATCACTTGTTGTAAATAAAATGTTGTTAGGAATTATTTGTCAAGGTTTTGAATTACGTACGTTTACTTTGGAAAAGTTGATAAAAATATTATAAAAAATATATTGGGAAATAGAACAAAATAACAATCACACACTCGTAATATGTACATATATTCAGTTGTGATATTATTAATAATCGCTGAAAATTAACATCACGTAACATTAACAAGTACAATAATTGATTAATATATTTTTTATTGAAAGTCTTAAATTCAATTACATATTTTTAAGGAACTTCCCTTTCATAAAAAAACTGTATACAGATTATAAAAGAGGGGTGAATTTCAGTTTAAGTTTATTAGCATTAGTTTGCATCTGAAAGGACCGCTGGCCAGGTGGCTGACGGCTTGGTTGGGTGATGACCGGATGCATTAACAAACTTGTATATAAAGCAATAATGTGAGACAATTAAGAAACTGTAGCCAACTGTTACACGGGAAACCATTCCACAGCCAACCCGAAACTATCTAAAGGGGCAGCGACTCATGTAAGGCATTCTAAGCCTAATGTCCAGATGATGCAAAGCTTCCAACTCTGAAGCGAAAAGTGTGATGCCAAAGAACTACCGACGGCGCCATGGCTGATAATCATTTATTTTTATTTCTCGTTTTATAGACGAAAGAACACACAGAAGTTAGAAACAAGTACTACTAATTGGGATTTTTCTTGGATACGTAGTATTATTTAAAATTATAATTCCCCGGACTTCACGAAACGTCGCTGACTTGCCGGAGCAACGGACGGAGCTTGCAAAATTTGTGTATAAATATTTTATATTGAAAGTATTGAGAGAGAATTCCAATAAGTACGTCTTTAACACAGGTGTCGATTTTTTTCTTAAAATAACCGAACCACGAGGAATCATTACGATCCATTAATCACAGTCGCTGTTTATTTTCGTCTCAAGATTGTCAATTTAATACAACATTATATAACAGAAGGTGTTTTTTACAAGCGTGATTTATTACCCTTTTGTTTTATATTAATTAAGATCAAAACACTTTAATGACGGAGGACGGACCGACGTCCGTTCAGTTCTTGATAAGTGTACGTATGTAATATTAAAAATCAACATTCTCTGGCACAAATTTCAAGTGACACACAAAACAAAAATGTCACAATCAGAATGTATTATTATTAATTCGTTCCGAACCTTACAAACATTTATTTAACGAGTAATTTCAATACATGTCAATGATCGTCTCAAATGAATAATATTCACATTTTCTAATATCCTAATATGATTCTCTGTATGTAGTGTTGTGTTTTCGTCACGTCCTGAAGGAAGTCCTATAGTTTTCTCCCAATGCCAAACCAATTAAATAAACGATCGTTAAAAACTCAGTCAGATGAAGAGCCAAGGACGTGCCCTTGATTTTGCTTTTCGAAAGTTTAAGAGCGGAATGTTTAGTTATACTTGATCTCAATAAATAACTCCGCGCCTCCGTAAGCCCTCGAGATTTATTCTCTGCGAGAGATCTCCGATGGTTAAATGAACGTACCTATGATCGTAAAGCTGCTTCCACGGCGTTACTAGAATATTGTTTGTTTTAAAACTTATAGTGAAGTCTCAGGGTGTGTATGTTTATGATCAACGATATGGGATTTCTTTAAAGATTTTAATAGTTTAGTTCGATTTGAAACTACACACGACATTTAAAATATGGTTTGTATGAAAAAGTTATGAGCAATGTAATTTTATGACGTAATTCTTAATTGGTTCAAAATTCAAGATTTAGTATGGTGTATCCGGCACACATTTTGTTTTTTTTTTTTTTTATAAATAAATGATTAATATAAATAAAACTATGTTTTTGAATTCAAGCGACTTATATATAAGTGAGTTATGTGAACGTACTTGTTTCAGTCTAGCCGTGAATCAAAACTTACCGATATATTTAGGAAGAAAATCCAAAATTGTTGCGCTATACGAGTACGAAGTGAGATGTAAGTATTCAGATAAAATTTATTTTATTCACGAAGTCTTAGGACACATGCCTAACTTACTGTGATCACGGTTGCTGTAAAGGAACTGAAACACAGTCATTGTGTAGTTATAAATTAATAAAAACTCGTAACATCCTAAAAGCTAAGTTAGATAGAAAATTGTTTCAAATAAATTTTAAAACATCTTAAAGTTTTTTCACAAAACTCTGAAGTTACTAATGCCGATATTCAAACCAGATACAGGCAAATTTTAGTTTTAATTTAGTTATATAGAGCATGAAGTTTTTCATTAACGTAAGAATTAAGGACATTCATAAACGCATCTAATGGGAAGTAGTGAGTAAAGTTAGCACGCCAGCTAATGTTCTGCTCTGTCACTTAATCAAACTGAATTAGTCCTCGTACAATTCACGCTCTCGTTTCTTTGACCACTCAGTTAGAATAATGCCTTTGACAATGCTAAATGAGTTCACGCACTCACTTCAAATCAACAAACATTACGGTTTTTAATTATTTCTTCGTTGTTATTTTTCTGTGAATGAATAAATTTATCAATCATAATTTGACGAATTCTTTTCATAGTCATATTATTTTCATTTCGATCACTCAAACCGTTTTTCGTAATCTTTACTTGGATCGGAATTATTTTAAATGTCACAAGAAGACGTATGTATTTAACTGAAATATAAATATGCCGTTTCTAGAACAAAACGTATATATTTATATTTAAAATGAAAATGACAATGCAATGGAGATGAGCAAGTTACTTGTAAACGACATGTAGGAGAATGTTTTTATCAAGACTTTAAAACATGTGTCAATATATTAAGGTTATTTGTCCTCTTAAACTTATTATATATATATATAAGATAGTGATGGTATAAAATTATATATATAACAAGCAAAAAGACAGTCAAAGCATCTGTATCGGTGATCGCCATCACGTGATCTGGCTACTTCTGCCCCATTCAGCTCTACTGCGCTTTAAAGGCGCTGCCGCTAGATGTACAGCTAGACGGTCATTAGACTGTCATCTGTCGGATCACTTCACCTCTACATCGCTGCAGAACTGATGGCTTGCATGAAGTAATACTTCGAAATCTCTAAGCACGGACCTCGAGTTATTATCCCGCACAGATACTGACTGCCCACATACCAACAATAGGAAGTTGTATTTATGACAAAATTCTATAATATATGTATAGCGCGATCTACGCCTAAATATATGATTGGTTAGTTTTAGGACATTAGTTAAGTGCTTTGGTGATTAGCGTCCTATTGAGACATGACAGACCGCTACTTTGACATTAATAATTATCATTAGTTACAGTAAAAGAATTGTCATTGAGATAAAAATTTAATCCACTTCTGTACAGACGTGTTGTCTGAGTGGACATTATATACGTAATTGTGTTTGTTTCTGAGAATATGAAATATATAGACGAAGAATAAAAACTTTCTTTATATAAGGTCGGCTGCCGAGACAAAAATGTTTTTTGTGTAATGAGAAAACCAACTAGGAAGGTATTACTGTGACTAGCTTTCGCCGCTGTTTCGTTCGCATTGACTTGGAATTGGGATGACAGAGAAACGAATTATGTGCATGAATCATTTTCCCTTAAAAGTATATGTATGTTACGCAACCAGCAGCGCCATCTATAATGATGATATATATATATATATAGTACCGTTTATAAAAATCAAATCATTTGTAAAACAAATTAAATATAAAACATACATCTGTCTATACAAACTTTCCAGACAATGACATAGGTAAGTCATTAAAATTACTATTTTGTACTAAGATACTGTTTTATCTGAATATATCTAAGTAACTTTCCTACCCGGTATTAGTGATCAATAAAAAATTAATATTTTCCTGTTTTATTTTGTAACAAGTCACTACGGTTAATTTGGCAAATACTGTTATCAAAACACGTCAATCAATCTCGAGAACACAGATTCTGAAAAAGTTACCCATTAAATGTTTATTTAAAAAGTAAATAATATAAAACATTTGTCAGGCAAGAAGTGAGTAGTTTTCTTGTAACAGACTAACAAATTTACATAAGTGGATAAACCAACTTCAAGTACTTGAGCGTCCATAATATATAAGTGGGAATAATTAAAACACTACAGAGGTACATACGAACTTTTTCAAAAGCAGTTTCTTGCACGAAAACGGTTCAATAAATCTGGAGCTGAATGTGTTTCAAATCAACTAATCTGAAATTAATATTCGCATAGCATTAATTAAATAACTCCAATTGTTTGACGAATCGTTAAACCCAACTTCGTATGAATTTCAAAAGGAATTTGATTACGTGCCCTAATATGAATTATTTCAGTGAGATTCACTTAAAGATTTAGATTGAAGTATATGTGTTTACTCACATTTAAATGTATCAAAATATAAACCTTTCCTTACATCTTAACATCCCAATCATTGTTTGTCCAACAAACAATAAGAAGATTACTTCATAATTTTCAATGTACACATAGCGTGGTTTTGAAATGGGATAATTTTGTGGGAACATATTTTTAGACCATAATAAAGCCAGATCCGTGATGAATGCGTCCATTTTAATTGACCTAAATATTATCTGGTCGTTCCCACAACACGTAGGTCAATAACATTGGTTGCGTTTCTGACACTGAGTTTTAACCGGTCAATCTCAAGAAGGTTATGTTTTTCAAGTATGTTTGTTTAAATGACTCTATGAAGCAGACTCTATATGATCATTATTTAAATAAAAGGTTACAATGACTGAAATTAATATTCTTAAATCCAATAATATTGCCATCTTATTAAAGAAAGACATATTTTCACCATTTCCAGGTCCACCTACAGGCAGCAGAACAGGAATTAAGTTTATAAATAACAAGTCATTATAGTCATAAGTCATATTTCGGATCTCCAAAAATGAAAATGAATTAAAATCTTTAATCAAGTATATAACATATATAAAACTAACGTCTGCTTCTCCTAGAAATACAAGTTTATTTCCCGAGAGGAATTTAATTTTAATTTCCACACCCTGTATGTCGTACAAAACTTTACTCTCATTCTGTTTAAACACCATGTGTTAACTTTCCCATTCCAAGTCATAATCATATCAAACAATTGTTCTGAAAACATCCTCTAAACAAATGATTCAATCAGAATGATTATAAAGTAAGTGTGTGCGTTATTTTGGTCGTAGATATATGTTGCACATATGATATATGTGTAGCTCAAGAACTGTAACAAAAGGAGAATAACAATTTTTATATAAATGTGAATAATGAGCTCGTGTATGGATGTCAGCTGCGATACGAGCGCGTCACTCGTTACTTCGACTGGCTGATGCTGCACGGATTTTAATATATTTTTAAACTGAAATACACTGATCTAAGAAAGAGCTAGGAAACAAAAGAGATTGTTATTGCGGGGAGGAACGAGATCATAAACCGAGAAAAGCCTCTTTGATAAATGTATTATTTCATGAGTATTTCATATTGTTGGGAATTATGATGCGCTGATAACAATTATCAGTTTTATTTCCTTTTATTTATTGTCTAGAAGCGAGATAAAGTTATGTTGTTACAGAGTGACAGCGGTCAAATTAAAACTAAGTAAACCTGATCCATGCATCTTAGACGATAATCTGAGTTTTTTTTACTATTTGGATAGGATATGAGAGCAACGGATTTTCATATCATTTGATGTAGTAAAAAAAAAATTATAATTTTTAAAGTGATTTGCAAGATAAATAGAACTAAATAGTTTAACATTAAAAAGCGAGCTGAGAGGATAGAAACCGCAACGATAACCATATTAAGTAGAAATCATTATGTATTGCTCCTTCTAATTCCGTTTCTGTATCTCCTATTAGCAATAAATTTAAACTCATTTCCACCCTTTTCAACTCGCCTGTTAACTCTAGGGTTTTCTTTTTTCAAACATACTCGATAATTATGTATCTCGCTTGTACCATACGTAATATTTTATAGAAGCTTTTTAAACGTATTTAAATAAGAAATATTAAAACCTCTTTAATTTCTTATATTAATAAAAAGTAAAAAAGACAAAGTTGTCTGTTATGATACGTATCATTAGATATCAAATGAGGAAATCCTTAAAATATACAATCAGTTAGTATGTTTTCTAAGAACTTATCATTTAATGCAATTAATATTTTCACACGCCTTTCACTTTTAAAGGGGATAAAGGAAAGTATCCAATACTTCAGAATAGAAATTGAATTTGAGAGTTTGTTACTGAACTATAACCGGATAGATATTATTTTTATTCCAGACGCAGAACCGTTGAATTACAATTGACAAATAAAATTCATATTTTATTGCCTTTTTTTCACAAAAGTTTTCGCGTTTCTTAGAAGTTTTTGACCTGCTGTTATAATATGTCGCAAGTGAAGTTTAGAGGATTTAGCTTGAACTACAAACACAACGTGAAACGTAAATAACAAAAAATTTGCATGATATATATAGATAAACCCGAGATGAATATAACTATACCATGAATTAGAATAATTAATTATTATTATTTATAAGAAAATTTTAGAAATAAAAAGATCAATTTGAATTCTGTGATAAATTAGTAGTAAAAATTATTAACAACTATTTCAAACCAGCTCTGTATTATTTCAACAGAATTTTATAATGTAAAAAAATAGCAGTGAAGTAAAGTGTCATAACATAGAAGACTGAATGGACAATAAAAAATAATAAGAACATTAATTATTTCTTAATAACAAACAAATTTAATTTACCTCAAAACAATAACTTTGAATTTTATTTTCACTTCCGTATCTGCGATATTGAACATACAAACCATCAAGAAAATATTATATCGAAATTGAAAGTACATGTATTATCAAAATACTTTCAATCTATTTTATTTTTATTTTAGCAATGAATCGAATAACGTACAAAAAAAAACTTTTCAAAACTGTATCAAATCTTATACGTAACTCTAGAAAGACTTGGACATGAACTATTATATGATATTTATATCCACTGTATATAATTTAGACAAATCAATTATCACGACAACGAACAAACAATATTAAAATAAAATAATAGACGGTGGTGTAACGCTGGCAGCACGTGTTCCCTGCTAGGAATCCGAGACAATTATAACTAGATGGTTTTCATATCTATTTATTTCAAGGAGTTCGAGTCATAAATTATTCATAATAATTAGGTGAATAACTGTGCGCCGGCACTATTAACTATACTTAATTACTTACGAGCGATCAATCTCCTTGACTCGAAATTCGGCGAGCGCCACTATCAGTTAACAGTCATTGTAGTTTCACTTCGCGAATTCACTTTTAGAATTATTATTTACGACGAAAATTAAATAAGACATTGTTGAAAATCTCCTTCTGTAATTATTTTCCCCGAGCTTATCTATCTTTGTTTTATGAAGCTGTATATTTGATTCACATTTTCGCTCGCAAACTTTGTCCGTATCGTGAGTAGACGCGAGGTGGCGGCGACACGAGCTGCCGTCTCCGAGTTCAGTCGGTAAATGAAGCCAGCGCAGAGACATCAGCTGTTCCATTCCGAACATCCCGTGTTTTTTGCTGATGATCGTCAATTAAGGCAGATTACTGTGATTGAACGCTAGAATATTTAAACTCTATACAGGACCGTAACTCATATGCCGTGAAACAATTCAACGAAGGACTTCCGTCACATAAATCACAAGATTACTTCGCTCGATGCAGATTAACAAACTTTTTACTTCGCTCGCCTTCCGTTGAACACTTTTTAAGGACATTCCATGTTATCTGTAGAAGCAGTGAAACCCTCTGACATTAATCCTTTATTAAAGCCGTATTCGGACCATAAATTATACATTTCGATCCCGAACGATTATTTTATTTGTTATAGTTTATACTGGCTACTTTTGTACTTTACATTATTTTACATAATATTTTTTATAAATTTAGAACAGAATCAAATTCTATCCGTTCTATATTAGATGATGCTTTACACATTAATTGGATACACAGATTTCTAGAACTAATGCCACAGCTAAGAAAATATATTATAATTACTACTTGAATATACAGAACAGTTCACAAATAAACTTTATAAAATATATTTATATTATTCAGAGGTGTGCTGGGTCTGTGCAACGTTGGTTAACATAATAATTTAAATGTTATATACAAAACCACTAAATACGTGAACAAAACTAATAGCATTGCGCTGAAGAGCGGCCTGAGACGTAACTACGACTGTCATTATTTAATAACACATACACTCATTAGAAATATTACAAACTATGGCAGTTTCTGATAATTTAAAAAACCGAGGTCCTGACTATTATAATATTCAATAAAGATAAGTGTATATGAATGAGAAAATTATTGACTGAAATAAAGAGACTGGCTCTGACAATGATATTCATTTGTATGAGACAAAAGAAAGTAGATAGGACTTAAAGTAGCACCAGCAGAGGTCACGCTGTCTCGCGCATCGGTCCATATTACCTGAATATTCAAATAATACAGGTGTAAAGTAATTTGTTTGTTATTAAAATATTTGATGAAAGTCTTGAGATCTTTATAAAATGTGTAATCTAATGTCTTAAGACATGTTGCAGTCAATGTTACTGATTATTGAATAAACGGAAACACAACAATCATTTTACCGCCTGGCAGACCTTTGACTAATATTTGGTTCATAGATAATAATACCTAATTGCATACCAACAGTCAAGTTGACTTCTCCAACACATAATGTGTAAAGATGAGAAACACGTTATTTAATAGCATTATATTTTCATACTTTTATTTTATATTAATTGCACATTTTAGTTTTCTCGATTTTAAGTTTAATTTCATGAAAGCTAATTACAATTAGGTTCTTTTTCCGGATACTGGGTAGCTCTTAGTCAATACGATATAATTACTTTTCTTTTGTGAACACTTTTTAACTGCAGAGACGAGATGGCGAGCTTCTTGTACATAATGTATAAGTTTTAATAACTCTGGGCAATTAACACAAGAATCAATTTTAAACTTTTTAATTTTGTCTATATTTATATGTAACAGACATTCTTTTTATAAAAGAACTGAAATCGAGAATTCCTTATAAAACACTATTTATATTTAGGAGATATGAATTGGTAAATTTCACGAAATGACTAGCAGATGTATTACTCGACTCAACACACCGAATGTAAAACACTCTTTGATAGTGTTAGCTTGTTATTATTACACTCCCACGGGAAAATTTAACCAACAGAGAGCTGTATGTTTTATGTGAACACGTGGAGTCAGAGAGGATGAACATAGAAATTACTTTCAAACTAAATTTTGCAATTGACTTAAAACGCAAAGATGACAATTGAAGACAATCATAGCGACGTATTGCGATAAAGAAGTAAATCTGTAGACTGTACATACTCTCCACATTCTCGTATATTAAAAGACAAATTAAAAAATGTATTTGGTAAGATATTCGAATTAATACGCTAATGTTATTACAAAGAATAAATATTATGACGTTCTTGTTGCCTCTTAAATGACACCTACATATATATGTAGGAGCTATGATTTGAATAAGATCTGTATTAAATTTCATATTCGCTATGATTTATTTCACAGAATATTTTTGTAACATCCATGTTTTCTACAATAACCTAAATATAGCAACAATATTACAAAAAAAAAGAAACTTTCGCTTCTCAATTCACGAATGGTACAAAATAAAACTATGAAATAACTTATAATTTTCAAACGAAAATAAAACTTTTCAACTCGCTCTTACTTATATTTTTATTTATTTCTCATTACTTCTTCAACACTTTCAATGTCATAATATTGGACAACTAGATAAGAATATCCGTGGTATATATATTTTGGAAATTAAATGAAAGCGTATTTGAATGTGCAATAGATATCTAAAATACAAATAATCTACGTGGCCGGTGACAAAGGCAAAAGTTACTTAATTGTTAACGGGGACTTGGAAATCGTAGATAATATTAAGGAAATTAGATGCATTCATATTTAACGACATGGGAAGCGTGACTGAGGTTATCCGGAAAACAGAAATGAAATTAAAAACAGGCAATGAAAAAGACAAAAAATATATTCCATATAATTTAAATAACTTATTTTATAATTTGAAAGATATTAAAAACCACCAGAATAAACTAGGCAGATATAAATTATTTGTTCATAATTGTTAAATTAAAACTGATAAAGAATTGACACTAAAATTATTTTAACATTTTTCTGTTTCCTTGGACACGAGATCGTTTTAATTTCACATTAAGCGATCTTGGAAAGGTTTCTGTTACGCAATCATAAATGACTGTCACGGCGGCCGTTGAAATATGTCTACAAAATAATTTAATATACATAGCCTTTATAGAGCAAGTGTGGTGCGGAAAGTCACTCAAATACCAATTTAACTCACCCGTAAATATGAAAGTACCCACACTTATAAAAGATTACATCTTCGAAGGCTAACAAATTGCATGTAGTTAAAATGTTTAAAATTTCTTCATAAAAAGTTATTATTTTCATTGCTGTTATACAAAACTATTTAAATAATAAAAAAAGTAAAAGCGCGAATTGAAGCCGGTTTGTAGCGAGATGTTATCTGTAGTGTTACATCATTATTGTTACTTGGTCTAATAATCCTAAATCCCGTACGTTTTATATACACGTAGAATTAACTTTTCAATACATCGTTTTGAAAACAGTATACCTTTTTTGTATATTTTTTTTAATCTGATTAAAACATTCAAAGTCTTCATTAAAGATATATTAGAGAATTATCACCATGACCGAATCTTGCTCGTGTTTTGTTATTCAAGGAACATTCTTGTATATTTCCTATACAAAATATAAATCTTTATATATATATATATATATATATATATATATATATATTGTGTTGTATATATATATATATATTGTGTTGTATATTTGTCATTTATAATTCAACATTGCTCAGACATCTGAGACATGTACAACAACATTTTTCACTTTTCCTGTTCCTTATAAAGCGCCGCTCCGTACCCGGCACTGCATCGTATTTTCTTTCGTTTGCAATAAAAATGGTAATCTCGAATGATAAAGAACTAAACCTGAGGAGTGATAGGAACTTCAATACAAAAGAGATTATTAATATTACTTCCTTTCCGTGACAATACGAAAGCGGGTAGTTTTATTTTTTAATTTTTAATTTATTTCACGTCACTCGTGCAAATTCTTTTCAAACTTAAGTGATATTTTTTTTGTATTATCATGTCACACGTTTCACATAGAAATATTTTTAATAATATGTTGAATGTTGGGCGAAACTCTTGTTTTTTTCATTTCTTTGTTTCCGGAAAGCAAAGAATCATAATCCATGTATGTTTTTATATCGGATTACTCGCTAGTAACTTATAAAATTTCAAAATAATAAACTGTCGACTAACAATTAACGTCGTGATCCATGGAGTATTTCTTTTTTGATATTTCAAAGGAAATGTTCTAAATCTAAAGTACATTTAAAATAAAGCATTATAACAAACACTACTGTACAGGAGTCTCTGCTACAGTCACTGAGACATTAGAAAACAAACAAATATACGAAAGTAAGCAGATAATTGAAGCCATCCTCTCTCAGTTACGACTTCATCCAGAATTTCAATGTTGACAAAGTTGTATGAATCCAGTCAATAGCAGCAGGTGTACAAACACAATAACTCTGTAAACCAAAATATTGGATTTGGTAACAAACCGCAGTTTGCTGAGTGCAGGCATCTGTCCCGTAATAGAGTTATACGTTATCGGATGATGTTTCCGGGATATATAATAAGATTAAACAGAACCAGCCTTGTGAAGGATTTAGAGCAAAGCGTTATCATCCCACACCGTGCTATAGAATATATCAATGTATTTCATAGGAAACGTCGAACGGCTTGTTCAGTAACCCACGTGTTCAGTAGTTCCAAATATATTTGCTTTGTATGTTTGTTTTATTTATTTAATACTCGGCTTTACCCACGATAAATTAACTTAAAAAAGCGAGTTTCTTCGTATTTAACATTCATGAAGGTATTAACTTACCTTTCCTTATTCGTTCGTAATTTTCATGAAACCGATACTGAAATAACTCTTTCTACAGACATCGTGATTTTTTAAGTTATACAGTCGAAATGTTTAAAATATTCGATTTGATGGTTAGCTATCTAATCAAATATTTTTATGATAATGGAAATGTCATTAAACGACGATTCCGTGTAACTTCTCATGAGTCTGTTATATCATGTTGAAAAGACCTGTATTCTTGACATGGTAGCCACCTTAGATGTTAAATAGGAGAGTGAGCATAAATAAGAACAACACTACTTACATATTCAAACACTGCTTAGATCATCTTATGTCTAATGTATTTTGAAACAATTCCTTCTTCTTAAGTTGAGGTAAATGTGTAAGTTCAAAAAATAACCGACCTCAAATTAAAAGATTGTCTTCCCCATTTTCCAGGAAACTAAAGGTTAACAAAAATCAAAATAATATTCAGAAATCGTTTATATATTTCATACGTTATTGCAAGTTATAAAATTTTTTTTTTTTGTATTACAGTCAAATAAATTTACAGTAAGATTGGCTTCACAAACATTCACTACATCCAGAAACATCTGATAATAAAACCGAGCCCCGAGTGGCAATAGTTATTTAATACATAATAACCTGTTAAACACATTCAACGCCTCACTTATACTACAGAGAAAAGTCAACTGAAATTGTTTCTCAGAAGTTACGAGGGAGCTAAGCTCTAACACCTGTACGAGAAAACGACCTCTGCTCTCATGGAATAATAAAATATCTGTTCTTGGAATTTATTTTCACTCTGAAACTTAACAATATGGTCTGCGACCACTTTTACGATTAAGATACATGTCGAATATCTCACACATTCTATTAATGACAATATGTTCATTATTTAGAATCGAACCTCACTTAAATAGTTTTGTCAAAAATAATTACTGTGTAGATGTACAACTTTTATATTGAAACTTAACTAATGTCATAGTGTTTAATATCGTTAGTCTCCTCTACTCTAGTCTGCTCTGAGGAAAAAAAAGTTGGAACAGAAATGTTAAATCAATTGGGGTTTTTAAAAAAAAATCGAATTTTTATTTATTTCAAACTTTAAAATAAATTATATTAATAATTAATGCGAAAAACTTTATAAAAATTAAAAATAGAAATTGATATTTTTTTTAAAACAGCCACGTGACTAAGAACACACAACGATTGGTCGCCAAGCTTATGACGTCATAATGTTAAAATAATTTGAATATAGAACAGTGTCAACAGCTCCTACTCGTGAAAATATCAGAAAATTTAGAGTAAAAAAAAATATAATATTAAGTAATTCAATTTATTAGTTTACATAAATAATTGTTGATAGCTATATTATTATAAAATACTGACATCAAAATGATCTTCACAACAAAAATAAAAAAAAATGTTGTTTTGGGATTAATTTTCGGTACTGGATTCAAAAATTTATTTTAAATTTAACATAAATTTTTGATTATACCAAAAAAAATACTTTTGCTATAAAACTTATATACGATCTTTCCATTTATCTTAAAAAATATTTTCTTTCTAAAACCTAATTAACATGTGTATAAATATATTTCCTTCATAAAATCATTAATGATATATATTTTTTTTAAACATGCATATTTAATATTTTGCACCAATCAAATCTTTGCTTGACGAGGATAACAAGGAAATAAATCAATTAATTTCATAAAGCTCAGCTTCACCAACCAAGTAAATATTTCTCTTTAATCGTCTCAAATATTATTATTACTATTAACCAATCATCAGAACTAATACAGGTGATCAATGTGCTTACCACAAGTTTCGTTCAGTCAAACTAAATACGGATCCTTTCCAAGTTTACATTTATCAACCCACATCGACACCTCGTCTGCCCGTGATCACGGTTGCTGCAAAGTAACCGAAACGTCGGGATTATGTAGTTTTTAAATAATAAAATCCGCGTAGTAAATCCGAATAATACTAGTTTCATTTAAATGAATACTCGCGAAAATCTTAGATCTCATTACATCGATACTATCATGTGCAGTGTTTTATGAAAAAAAAAACTGGTATAAAGGGTACTGAATGCAAACGAAATTACTTAAATGGAAAATATTCAAACCACGCTACGGTTATTAAAGCAATCGTAATATAAATGATTAATATCATGAAGCCGAAACAATTTAACCTTATTCACTTAACATTGAGCAAATATTTTATCTGCTCTGTATGATCCGGAATATAATTATGAAAACAAAGTACGTAATCGAATATTAATTTCGTATATAACACAGTTCAGTCAACTTCGTGTTACCTGTGCGATCAGAAATAGACTCAAACATTTACTACAGAATAAGATAGGAGGCTAAGTTTATTAAAACAAGCTCTTAATCTCATCTATTTGTTTTAAAATATTAAAACTCTTCCTTTCTATAATTCTATGTTATTATTATAGTCTAACTTCTCTACTTATTTTCAAAGAAATCCAATAACTTGACGTCAAAGATCCGTCATGTACGAGTACGTTCATATACTTTTAATATTATATTAGAGAAGGATATATTAGAGCTACAAAATCAAGCGTCAAATCTTACGAGCTAGAGGTATAACAGCTAAATCTCTCTATAGCTTTCTAAAAGTTCAAAATATTCAAAATATCAATTCATTCTTGAAAAGTGCGTCGAAAGCAGCCCTCGTAGGTTCGTTTCAGATTTGGTAAGGTAGTGAGAGGAGCTCGGTTGGGGAAAGAGAGCGTTTAACGTCCGTTAGATAGGGGCTCCTTAAACCTACACCTGGGTCGCAAGTCCCAGGCATTGTTGAAGCTCCTCTCCCTGCAACGCGATGGACCCGGCACTCGCACGTTGAATCCATGGAATGCTGAGAGGTTTCGACTCTCTTATAATTATTACATTTGAAAACTTAAGACTTATACCTAAGACTACACGATTGCCCCAATGTTGGGATAGCAGAGCCATTCAATTGCTTGTAATGTGCCATCAAAATTCTGGTTAATGAAGCTTGGTGTTCGTTTCGGGGAGTCAGCAACTTCTCTCGTGATATGGTAACTAGAAGTTCCCAGTGTTCTTTTTGTTTATAACAAAACTAATACGAAGGTGACCGGCTTCGGCACAACAAACATGATCTCAATTAACTTCAACGTTTAAATTAAAACATCCGTAAAAATTGGAACAATTTCAGTACAATTTATGTTTTCTTTTTGTTTAATTTGGTATGTTCATTAGTGCGCTCGTTTCGTGTGGATTCACTTTTATATTGCTATGTTCATAATAGAAAAAAAATACCAATTAGCTACGTATATTTAACAACGTCTTTGTTATTAGGTTGGATGTTAAACGGGCACGCGGTTATTACAATGCACTCCCGATCTTAAAGTCTAGTTCAAACTTCGTTTATTCGAGTGTTTGTGTTTAAAAGATTCTGCTCAATATTATAATGGCAGCGAGTAATAAAGATTTCATGGGAGAGTTTCAGTAATAACTTTAAAAGTGATCTCCTTCTTGGAAGAAGTTTTAAGAGTCTGATTATAATTTGTTTGGTCAAACTATAAATATTCCTAAAATAGTCAATTGTAGCGTTGGTATTTCTTTAAATATTTAATTCAATTAGTTATTAAAATATATACAAATATGTTATAGAGATTCCTACTCCAAAGTACTAAGTTAATTTTTACTTGAAATATAATTCTCTTCTTGAATCAAGCCTTGCTTCCTCAAATTAATTTTTATTTAACAAAACAACATATTGCGATATGAACATCGCTTGTTGTTTTTTTGAATAAACACGAAGGAGAATATTAAATTTAAATATAAATAGGTGACATATTTCAGCAGCGTTGAAACTAAACGTTTCCTTTATATTAAATATATTTTCTCTTTTCTGTATCAGTACGGGTACCTTTGTATAAAATATAGCAATATTTTAATTCAACACGAAATCATACAGACTTCTTGAAATTAAATTAAGGAATGTTCTTTGTAAGTTTTATTAATTGTTATTAAATAGAAATCAAATTAATACAACTATATTATAACAGACTCCTGAAGCACACGCAGGGCGAATCATACAGTAAGTTACTTTTTAGTCTCGTGTTGCTCGATCAATCGCAACGTCAGTACTATGTCGACGTTTTGGGGCTGGCGTTAACGGAGTTTGTTTTGATAGTTTGTGTTGGATAAAAGTTGTGACAAAGCAGAACGCTACCTTTACCAACTAACCCAAAATTGTAAGGTTTGATTTGAAGGTAACGTCTGTTTAATGCAATCATTCATCGGTTCTTATAGAGATGATGCTTATGTTTTGATGTCTTCATAAAGTTTTAATGTTTACTTTTAGAGTACATTACATTAAGCTGCTCCTAACATTAGTTGCTGACGGTGAGCAGGTTATTAATTTTTTCAATATAACCAATGATATAGTTATTGAAATATGTTATATTATTATAAAATTTTAAAATGTTCATTCATAGAAAAGGTTAACTGAAGTGTATCGGAATGAAAAACACTCCGTTTAAAGTACACTATACGAGCATTGTCCAACGATTTTAATGTTTGCTTTAATTTTATAATTCTAGCCTTTTATATAAAACAGCGGGGGAAAGTGGCGCGGAGCGGAACAGTCATAATAGGAATTAAATGAAGTCGTGCCTCGAATTGTAAACATTAGGAACCGAGACTAAATTGACAGAAATTAACGGAGAAAACTTAAAACTTTTTGTTCCTAATTTCTGTGAGATAAATTGTTCTGTTTTGCAATCCTCAGTCTAATTTAAAATTTTTGTATCAATAATATTGTTATGTGAACCGGTAGACTTGTCAGATTTACAAAAACCGGGTCTTTATTAAGTAAGGGTTCTGGAAATAAATATTTTTTTTTCTGGTGTTACAATCTCCCACAAACAACACGTTTCTTTAATTTTAGTAACTTTCATTTCGTAATATTATAAAAGTTGAAATATTTTAAATGATATAAAATTTAAATTGTACCATTTAAATTAAATATCCTGTCTCGTTTCAAAACATCTGTCCATTTTTTTTCAAAAACCGACAAAACAAACCTGAGAGACTCCGCATTTCATGATAACAAGAGATTATCAGTAATCCTGTTTATAATGCACGCGGGATTTTTTATGAACTAATTATTTATTTATTTAAAACTTTCAAATGGTTTCTAACTTATTATTTCATTTCATAATCCTGCCTATAAGATCCTTTCCATTTTTGTTAAGTATCATTTACATTCGATATGAATCCAGCAATTGACTACATGTAGAAATAAACACTTGCAAAACAAACAAACATACACACACGTAACCTGTAGCTAACAACATTGAAATTAAAACCGTGCATGGATTCAGGATGTACACAAACCGTCCACATATGTTTTATTGAACGCGAAGTCTGAACCAACTATAAATACATATTGTATTTACATAAATAGAAATACAATTTGTGAAGAAGAATGTATTGTGACTTCGAAGACAGAGAGCTCTATGATATTAAAATGTTTTATAATTCCTTCACAGATGTAACAAACCTTAAAGTTGATTTCATTAGCGGCCGAAGATTCTCTTTCCATTGAAGTTTGTCAAGGGTTAACTTTCACCTCAAAGGGTTTCATCATTTGATACTTTATTGAGCATTTGATTTATAACATTTTATTCAACAGAACCTTTAAAAATTTTCCCCAACTTTTTACGCTTCAAACTCGTTTAATATTGAACTTTATTATTTTATTTCAAGATTCGAAATGAAAATTTCAAACTTAATATTATTAAAGTAAGTTTATTCCGAATGAAATGAATTTAAGTATTTTGAAGTGAGATTTTTGTTTCCGTTTTATTTCAATGAATCGGAGTCTTATGGAAAAGCTCTGCCGCGACAACAAATGTTATTCGGACGTTACGAGATTTTAATATTTACCACACGATCTGCTTAAGAACTTTGTCTTGTACGATATAAAAAAATAAGATTTTAAATATAGTTCACAGTTTTAATATACTGTGTACTAGTCGGAAATTACTTTTCGGGTTAAAGGCAAGTTGAAGTATTCCTTCACTCTGCGAGGAACATCTCTCGTCTTGTGATTAATTATTTTTAGAGGTTGAAATCTTGGTAAAAAAATGATCTTTCTAATAATATATTAATTCCACGCAGCCCACAGCCCCTGCTTACTATTATAACAGTATATATTAACTTATCTAATAATAATTGAGGACTTTAAAAGGTCGAAGCCAAATTGGGATTGGCCGTGATTGGGATGTAACGCGATTCATTGCTATTCATATTCAGCTTGTAAGATATATTGTATTTCTATGAAAATTATTATTATTATGTTACACCGTAGCTTGCGGTGACACTAGATTATAAAGCGTTCGTTACATTTGATCTGAATAATTTGGAATGCCGTGAAATCTATTTAAAGTAACCTGTATACATATAAAACTTTCTGTAATCTATCTTTACATATTTGTTTTATTTCGAGTGCGACATTTTTAACAGAAGTTATACGATCGAGCCTATTTTGTAACATTACAAAAGCTGTTGAAGTCATACTTTTTATTGTTATAGCGTAAAATTGTATGACTTAAATTTTGTAGCGTTCTACATTAGGTAAATTAATATACTAGTTTTGCCCGGAACACCGTCGTCGTGAACATGAAAGTTGGGTTCAGAGAGAAATGTATAAAATGTGTTGCAACAATACATAATATAGTAACTTAGGTTGCAGCCTTTTCATTTGAAACAAGCCAGATACCGACCGCAGTTCCATCTGCAGGGCTGATTTGTGAATCTAAACAAATACAATCAATAAATAATTCAAATCGGTCACACATACTGTAGACTTATGTATATAAAGATAATAAATTTGTTATAACTCATACATGTTCTGAAAACAATCAAATTATATTTCAAGTTCAAGGCCAACACGGTGAAGTGATTTATTTATGAACAAACACTTAATGTTATTGCGGTTATAATTTCAATGAATCATCTTTGAGTGCTGTCTTCAGAGAAACATTAACAATACGAGGATGTTGCTCCGATGCGAGCTACCAAATAATTATATATTTTACAATAAGAACTGTTTATAAAAAATTGTCGTGAAGGAAAGTAGAAATGACGTAACAGTTTACACGAAAATGAAATAAAAAAGGAAGATTTAAAGAAAATATCTGTAAAACGAAACTGATGCGGCAATAACAGTTATTGAAACTGAAGTCTGAACATCAATTTGTTTTGCTTGTAAATATAAAACACTCCTTCACTGAATGCATCGATGTTACCAGGCAGTTGAACTTTGAATCTTTTATGTTCCTGAAGTGAATACAACGATGCCATTTATTAGCTACCTTAATAAATGTCTTTGTAGATATTTTTAGACTCAAACAAAGAAACTCTGTAACATTCTATTCCTTTTTTAGTTTTAATATGAGCAAAATTTCAAACGTAAATGTTTTGTGATATCGAAATACACCTCAATGTCGTAAACATTATAAAAATTATCGTACATGAGGTAAAAAGCATCGTCAGATGTTGGCTCACAAGCGATTCAATACATTTACATTATTTATGAAACGATGTTGTTGCTCGTTTCTTTATACCGATATACTTTGCTAAACAGCCATCAAGAAGCTGTCTTCAGTCAATTGAAAAGCAGCAATGATTAATTACCTACCTATATCAAAACTTTAAAACAAAGTCGCATACAGTTATGAACTTCGTACAAGTCTATTTTGGAGGAATCTTTTGTTACTTTGAACAAAGTCGTATATAGGATAAAATAAATATGTACATATATATATATATATATATATATATATATATATATATATATATATATATATATATATATATATATAACGGAGGATCAGAAGATAGCTCATTATCAGACATAGTGAGCGATGGAACAAGATTTAGTTGGTAACGCAGCGAGTTCATCCACTCCAAAAAATGTCGGTGACATTCCCTTTTTTTCTCTGTCAGTTGTCCAACGTCAAAACCGACACCCGGGTGACCTCACTCAAGCTAACTGCTTGACGTTGCCAGCTAATTCGTAATAATTTGTAAAATAAAATGGAAATAAAATGATAATTAATTCTGACGCTCCGACACGGCCATCGTGACATCTCACACGTCCTCGTGTGAAAATAGAAAAGGTTCTGCAGTAGATAAAAATTTCCACTCGGCCAACCTGGCACAAATAAAGAACTCGGAATAGTCTTAATTATTTTATGGCAAACAGAAAACAACTAATCCTCTTTTATAAAGCAAAATTATTACCACAACCAAAGTACAACCATAAATTAGCAATCAAATTTAACTTAAGTAAACTATGATTCAGAATACTAATAATCAAATAATGAACATCATTTTCGATTATAATATACGCGGGTACTAAATTCGGCGTCCGAACAAGCCATGGACAACCTTACAGCATCCGACAACATCAGGATAATCAGGTTGGTGTCCGAACAAGCCATGGACAACCTCACATAAAGTTATTATACCTGGATAACTGAACGGAGTCCGAACAAGCCATGGACATCCTTACAGCATCCGACAACATCAGGATAATCAGGTCGGCGTCCGAACAAGCCATGGACAACCTCACATAAAGTTATTATACCTGGATAACTGAACGGAGTCCGAACAAGCCATGGACATCCTTACAGCATCCGACAACATCAGGATAATCAGGTCGGTGTCCGAACAAGCCATGGACAACCTCACATAAAGTTATTATACCTGGATAACTGAACGGAGTCCGAACAGGCCATGGACATCCTTACAGCATCCGACAACATCAGGATAATCAGGTCGGCGTCCGAACAAGCCATGGACAACCTCACATAAAGTTATTATACCTGGATAACTGAACGGAATCCGAACAAGCCATGGACATCCTTACAGCATCCGACAACATCAGGATAATCAGGTCGGTGTCCGAACAAGCCATGGACAACCTCACATAAAGTTATTATACCTGGATAACTGAACGGAGTCCGAACAAGCCATGGACATCCTTACAGCATCCGACAACATCAGGATAATCAGGTCGGCGTCCGAACAAGCCATGGACAACCTCCTTTTAGCATCCGACAACACATGGATAACCGTGCTGGTGTCCGAACATGCCTTGGACAACCATCCCGGCATCCGACATTATAACATATCGCTAATTTTACAGTTTTAACAAGAACTAGTAGATAGCACAGCAAAGTCATCGTCAGAGTCATAGTCGTCATAGTCTGGTCCAGGCATCCTACGGAGTCTATCATCAAACCGTATCTTATCATACTGGGCATTTCTAGTTATGTTCTCTATTGTCTGATCTCGTACAACAATCAGATCGACTTCGGGCTCTACATCACTAGCTAACAAAATATCTACTGGCCTAACAACCTTGACAATAAGCAATTCCAGAGGACTTAACCCCGTGACTCTGTGTTGTGAACAGTTTAGTGCTAGTTGTACATCTGGCAAAGCTTCCTGCCACGACCGTTTACCAGTCTCGGCGGCAGTAAGCATCCTCTTAAGAGTGCTCATTGTACGTTCGACCTGCCCGTTTGCCCGAGAACTACCAGCGGCAATAAGGTGTAGTTTAATGTTAGCAGAATCGCAGTACTCTTTAAAATCTTTGCTGGCAAAGCATCTGCCCTGGTCTGCAACGATTCGTGTAGGCGCACCAAACAAAGAGATTCTAGCTTTAACTGCTTTTATACTACTAGTCGCATCGATGTGTAAGGTATGGTGGAGCAAAACAAATTTAGTGAAAGCATCGATAACTACAAAAACCTACTCCTTACTATCGCTTTTTTCGCTAAGCTTCCCAGTGGCATCTATGTGTAAAGTATGCCAAGGGATCGCTATCTTTGGGATGGAGTGAAGCTTGGCCTGTGTTTTGCCAGATTGCGACTTTGAAATTCTGTATGTGATGCAATTGTCACAGAACTTTCTCACGTACTTGGTCATCTTATAGAACCAGTAAAGTTCGTACACTTTCTCTAAGGTCTTCTCCCATCCCAAATGCACCAATCCCTCATGCACACCATTAATGACTGACCACCTCATAGGTAAGAAACGGGACTTACCCCGACGCTGTATTTTGCGATACAAGACACCCGATCTGAACTCGTGAGTCTTTGCAATATCGTCAGGCAATTTCTTAGCTTTAAGGTCATTCACCAACTTACTCATTTCTTCGCCACGCTGTTGTTCTGCTAACAGCCAATTACTAGTGAACTCAGTAATAGTAATTTGTTCTGTATGTACCTGTGAATGGTGCGTGTGAGCTTCTTTGACTGGAAGAGGGTTTCGTGAAAAGAAGTCCGCATGTGCCATACGCTTACCATCAATGTGAATTACATCAAAGTCAAAGTCCTGGAGAAATGTCCACCATCTCTGAACTCGAAGCGTCAAATCCAGCCTTTTGCAAGTTCACTGAAGGGAGTTGTAGTCGCTTAGTACGATAAACTTGCGACCATGTAGATAGTAGCGCAAATGCTTAACCGCGTTTACAACCGGTAGAGTCTCCAACTCGTATGAATGCTATTTCTACTCTGCGGCTGTAGTACGCTTACTAAAATAAGCAACTGCATGCAGCTTACCTGCTTTTTCTGCATAAGCACCGAAACGTATCCAACCGCACTTGCATCAGTATGCAACTCGATCTGTAGATCTGGATCGTAGATCATAAAAACCGGCTCCCGTGGTAGCTTGGAAATAATTTATTACCTTACCACCTCATACTCAGACTTCCAATCTAGTTTACTATTACAGCTCGAAGTCAACGCGTATAACGGTGCCATTGTCTGTGAGAATCCCGCAACAAGCTGCCTAAAATAGGAGACCAAGGATACTGGTGAAAGGTAAAAAACTAGGACGAATAATATTTGGTTAACTTTTTCCCTAACAATTAATTAATTAAAACAAATTAATTGGTTAATGTTTTCCCTAACAATTTTTCGCTCCTGAGGACTTAAACGATAAGGGCGACAACTTACTGTTTTGTGGGGGTCAATGAGCCTGATGGTCATAGGGTCGGTGTTGGCGTGAGTCATAGGTACACCAGTAATAAACGACTTTTCGAAAGACTTCAAGATGTCAATTAATTCTGCTCTATGTTCTAAAGGTACATCAGTATTAAATTAAAGTTGTTCATTCTCGCTAACACTACACGATTCGATAATACAAGTTTTCTCTACACTCAACAGTTACGAGTCATGTGGACAGTTAGGCTTTGAGATAATTTTTCAAGTCCTACCATTATGTCATATTGAAGGCAATAGTCGGGTAAAACATGAAATAGGATTTCTAAAGTAATGTCGTCAATCTTAATAATAGTCAAAATCTGTAACATTGATTTAACAGATGTTTGCCCTATGCCTGTTATATTAATAATACTATTCAATCTTCTACCACTAAATTTGCTAGACACTGATTCTTTAATTAAAGAGATTATGGTACATATATCCAGTAGGCGCATCTATATTGCACAGGTCCACCCGCTTCTCTATAGTTGAAGCTAAGCTGCTACCGTTGCCTCCGCCCTTGCTCCTCCACTCCGGGCAGCTGAATGAGTAGTGGCCTTGTCCTTGACAGGAGTAACAAGTGATGGAGAGGTATTCTGCAGCAGGCTTCTTATAGTTGTTGAAGCGAGTTTGGTTATTGTCTCAATTTGGCTTCAAATTCCTCCTCGAGAAGGACTGAGTAGACTTATGGCCCAGTTTCCCACAGTGAAAGCACTTGATGCTTGCATGGCTTGTAGCTGGGCGAATCCTCTTAAAATCTGGCACGTCACTGTTAGGTGGAGCTCTTCTCTTTAAAACGACTCCGCTGTAAGCTCTTATTGCAGTCATTTTTGCAGTTGCAGGACAATCGTTGAATACGAGGCGCGAACTGCGAAATATGTGCCAGAACTGTGGCTACCGCGATCTGTTCTATCGTCAAGTTTTTCCACCTTGATATAATAAAGGTCATCAAAGAAGCACCATATGCAGCAAGACATTCATTTTCTTTGTTTTGCTTCCAGCCATATTAATAAGGTAAGATGCCACAGTCTCAGGACTTGCGTACCTTGCATTGAAAAGCTTCTTGAAATTTTCTCAGTCATCCGTGGAAAAGATACAGTCGACAGTCATGTGGATTCGTCTCCTTTCATTGCACGACTCAACGCAATAATTAACGGGGCGCCATGTTGGCATCCGTCAGTAATGCACGTGTCCGCTGTTGCAATCTAAGCACGTCCGTCCATATTGTGTCGGTCCGGATCAAAATCAGGAAGACGAAGTTCGTTCGGAGATCGCGAATGCTTCACGGCCTCTAGCATGGCCAGAAAGTTTCTATTTTGCTGCTCCAGTAAAAACAATAACTTTTCGCTTTCGGATGTATTTCCAGCACGTGGGGCGTTCCGGTTACATCCCACTTCTGATAACGGAGGATCAGAAGATAGCTCATTATCAGACATAGTGAGCGATGGAACAAGATTTAGTTGGTAACGCAGCGAGTTCATCCACTCCAAAAAATGTCGGTGACATTCCCTTTTTTTCTCTGTCAGTTGTCCAACGTCAAAACCGACACCCGGGTGACCTCACTCAAGCTAACTGCTTGACGTTGCCAGCTAATTCGTAATAATTTGTAAAATAAAATGGAAATAAAATGATAATTAATTCTGACGCTCCGACATATATATATATATATAGTTGATTCTTTTAGGAGTAATGAGATCTAAGATTTACGCGAGATTTATTCATTTAAATAAAACTAATATTTTTCGGATAAACTACGCGTGATTTATTTTTGTAAAAATACTACATACTCCCGAGGTTTCGGTTACTTTTCAGCAACCGTGATCACGGGCAGACGAGATGTTATTTGTATCACGTCCATGGGAACATTTTCACCCGCTTAGTTATATTATTATAGTCATGTTGAAGAATATTAAGACATGAACTATAAATCCCAGCAGTACCAAAGTATAGTACAACAATTATTAGCAACACGCCAAAAGACTCGAAAACTTAAGTGCACACAATTTGTGTTTCGATTAGAAAGTTCGTTCACTTGTTGTATGAAATGGAAAATGTTTCTCTAGTTAATAATATTATAATGTTAGAGTCCTCGTTAATTCACTTTCTCCCTCTGAGATTTATCTCTCCTCGCTTTATTACATCATAATTTCTTCCTAAATGTGAAATACGTAGTAACTTTAACTTACCCGAAGTGTCTGCATGTTATAAATACTCAGTGATATATTACTATATAGAGAGTACTGATTTTGCAAAACATTTTTTATTCAGCGAGAAAAACAAAGAAATTTAATATTTATATTACTCTGGCATTTACATTTTTTAATATCTTTAAAATTTTACATTGCTTATAATTAAATGTGTCTTTTGCCGACAACATTGGAATACATAACAAGTAAAAAATAATTGAAGTCTTCAGAGAGATTGTTTATAGAAATTATCGTGGATGTATTTTTTTAATACATTAATAACAAACGTTTTCAATCTCCAAACTTTAACAAAACAAAGCACATAGATTCTCATACTAAAGTTATATAAGTAACTTATAAATGAATAAGTTTCCAAATTGATTTTATAATCACATGATGGCTTGGTTAACTTTCTTGAAGTTTTTAATCGTGTCCTGACAGAGCTGCAAAATTATACTGAAGAATAGAAAGATCCTTCTCTGGTAGTCGTGATATCGCTCGATCACCACCAGAGTAGCCGGTTCACCGACTCACTCTTTAAAATCTTTATTTATTTGGAAAAGGTGATCAAACAAGAAGTTCTGAACTAACTGTGGAGATTACTGGCCAACCTCCGATACCACGACAACACTAAGCTAATGTAAAGTTAAACAAATATGCACCCACTAATACAAAATTCTAATTTAATTTTCAAATAACAAATTCACCACTTCTATAATTGAAATTTAAATAAAAGAAATTACTCGGGAATTGTAATAGAGTGTTTTAACTTTTTTTTTTAATTTCTAGCAGAGTCATTTATTAACTAAGAATCCAGTTAAGAAAAGTACCAGGTCGAGATTATTATCTCGAGATTCCTTAAATTTTTTAGCTTTTTTTAAGTTCATGTAACTTTCCGTTAAAACCTGTGTAGTATGTACATGGAACCCGAACTAAAATTAGATCATTTTCATTGATCTGATATCGTAAGGTGAACAACGTTCGGTACGCTTATGAATATTCCATAAATTCATTAGACAATTAATTAATATTTATGTGTGAGAAGGGAACAAGTCTTGACAAATAGAATATGTATATAGAATTACATAATTAAACTTCATCATTAACATTAACTTAGTAGTACTCGGTTGCTGTTCGAGGACCTTAAGGCCCCATCGTCTGTTAGTAGTTCAAGCTAAGTATCCATTCCACTTCCACTTAAGTTTAGCAACTCTCAAGGCTTTATCCATTACTTTGATCCCTTTAAAAGTCTCCTCATAACTGATTCGTCAACGAACTAAAATTATTACCATATTACCTATTCGCATCCATCAAATACTTCGAAAACAGAGTTTTTATAGTGAATGGGACAGGCTTAGCATGAAAATTGAACACTATTTTAATTCTATACACTTTCATATTCAATCCTATTTAGTCTTTTTTTGTGTGAGAAAGGTGACAAACGAGCAGACGGCCTACTTGGTGGACTGTTTTTTTTAGGAATAGGGAAGGGTGGAAATAAGTGAATGTTAGAATGGGGAAAAGGCAACCGACTCTCTCACTCATTAGATGAAATGCAGCCATTAAAGAATACTTCACGCCGATCTGCTTTGAGAGGGGGGTTCCTCTCCGGTCGAGCCAGCCCATGTTCGATCTGTAGTTGTATGACTACAGCTACGCTCTACCACCTAGTAGTCTCCAAACTTCTAAGAATGATTAAGACATCGCGATCGAATCGCAGGTACAGGAGTATGGTTATAAATGCTTAAGCCTTCTCTTTTACATTGTAAGTCCTCGAGGAATTCTTCCAGTTTGAGGGAAACAGATTCGGCGAAATAACGTCGCCTTGTCTCACGTCTTTCTACAACCTTAAAGGCTTACACTTCAAACCTGGGACATTAAAATTGTATGGTGGAAAGATACTACAGTAAATAAACTTCTCCATCAGCTCCCGCTGTTCTCTATTTTGTTTATATACTTGTTTTGAACCTAAAATAAAAACATTTTGTATTGTATTTGAATATAGATACATTCATCTCATATCACCAAAACGAAATATTGAAATCTTTTTTTACTCGCCTTTTATTAGTTTCATTTGTAAATTGGTTTGTTTTTTTGTATGTTTGCAACTTCCTCCCTGTGCCGGGAATGGGTAAACTGCGCACCTCCCGCCAAAAATAAATAATAGCAATCATTTATAAAATAATTGTAATAACTAATAAATTATGATGGCTTACAAAAAATACACATCTATGTATATATCGGATTTAATACAAATTCGTTGTTTAAACAGTGAGAGAGACGCCAGCCTCGCTGACGTCACTAATGTCACTTTCCATGATATTTGAAAATGAAACTTCAATTCTTCTAAATGTTCTTGTATTTCTCGTAGATTCTTCATAGTCACATTCTTCAATGGTCCGCACTCCTTAAACTCTGCCGTCGTTCGTCAAGACGTCGTCGAGTTCTATTCTCCTTTTAAACCGTCTTTGATTTCGTTTTACTTTTAACAATAATTATGAATACCAATTAGTTTTTATAATAATTGATGACAGCCTCAAGTAATTTTCAAGTTGAATCCGTCATTAATGCTGATAGCGCCGATATATATAATAGTAAAAAAAAATAATACAAAAAAGCTTTTATAAAACACCAAAGTAAAAAGTAGAAAATATATTTTTAAATAATTAAAATTACAGACTACAGACAGATTGATAAAAAAGATTTTTATTTAATATTAAAAAGGATGGGTGCCTTTTAAAACTATTTGAAAACTAACTTTGCAACTACAAGTATCTATGTATGTAAGACAAGTGTACAACGTGGGAAAGGGATGCATGTCCATGTGTTTCAGCCTAAAGCCCATAACGCACACTTACCCACATAATTTAATCAATAGAATAATCATATCGAGCTCCCCAAAATCAAGTGAACCGTGTGTGTCTTGTTTATAGATTAAGTCCAGTATACCACCATGATGTAAATGAAAGTAATATTTTTCGGATTACTTACTCACTACGCGTATGTTATTATTTTAAAAACTACATTTTCCCAACGTTTCGGTTACTTTGCAGCAACCGTGATCGCGGGCAGACAAGATGAAAAAATCTTGAAGTTTTAAGTAAATCTTATAGTTTTCAGTAGTATACGTAAAATATAAATAAAAAAGCCTTATATTTAAGTCTCAACAATCGAGTTTACAGATTTTGTTTACTAGCTATACTTAATTAACAATAGAATAAAAAATATAAAAAAAGAAAATAAAATAGAGAAATTAATTACTGTGCCACTGAAATTATCTTAATATATGTTTAATTCTACTATACTTTTTTTTCCTGAAAAAAATCATACTATAAGTAGGTAGGCAGTAGAATTTTACTGAACCTCCCTCACGTAAAGGCCTCCTCCAAACCTTTCCATTTCTCTCGGTATTTTTTTTATAAAGGGTAAAATCAAAGGAGTTCATCTCGCCACGCTCTGATCTGACGCGGCAGCGGAGTTTGGCCCTGGCGACAAGCTTCAGAGCATGTATTGCTTTAGTTGTTGATCGTATTTCATTGTGCTTTATTTTTTGTATTTTTTTGATATTTAAAATACTACGTTCCATTCCTCGCTAACATGTGTTATTTTATTCTACATTTTGTTGTTATATTTCCATGTTTGACAGGCAGACGTCAGACAAGGAATGAGACACGAATCCACAACTTTTTCTTCAAGTTGATAGGCATTTCACTTTTAAATATCTCCTTGTGATACCAATACTTTTGTCAAGTTTGTTTTACTCTTCTTTCTACTTCCAGTTCATTGTTATCTCTGTGGAATCCGATTTGTTTTCCCAGATAAACATACCGTTCCACATAATCCAATGGTTCATTTTTAATTGTTACTATTGCTTTTTTGAAGTTGATCATGAGTTTAATCTTTGAAACATTCATTTCTTATCTCACTTGTTTGTTTTCGGTGTGTAGAGTATCCAACATGTATTGCAACTCTTGGCTTGATTCAGATAATAAAATTAAATCATCTGCAAAATGGTAAGTGTTCAGGTATTTACCCTGGATACATAAACTATTATTTTTCCAGTCTAATTTTATTATAATAGATGCTAATATCGCAATATTTTTTTTTGTATATATGGAATCTCCTTGCCTGACTCCTCTCTTGACTGCGAAAGTTAGGCCAATGGTTTCCAGTTTGACTCTACTGGAGCAATTACTCTATATGTTACATATACTTTCGTGCGATATGGTGTCAAAAGCTTTTTGGTAATCGCTGAATATGACATTGAATATGACATGACATACAGTGGTAAATATGGCGTTGGCTTCATAGTGAAAATCATCTGAAACAATATATAGAGAGTTACATCGTGCTCTCGGAACACGTAGGGCTAAACCTAAACGTACCAAGAAAGAAATTCGCAGTCATACAAGTATACGCCCCAACAGAAACAGCAAAAGAAGAACAAGTAAATTTCTTCTATGACACCACCTATGAGACAAAAAAACATATAATAATTTTATTTTGAATGGCGATTTTAATACTTAGGATGGTACACCACAAAAAGACGAAGTCTTACTAATGAAATAATATCAATATGGAACAAGAAATGCGCGAGGTCAAAAACTTATTGACTTTGCGCTGGAAAATAAGCTATCTATTATCAACACCTACTATAAGAAGAAAGACAAAAGAAAATGGACATGGCAGTCTCCGAATAGTCATAAAAACGAAATAGACTTCTTACTATCAAACCATCCTCATTCATTTCAAAACATCGAAACACTTAGTATTAACTTTACATCAGACCACCGCTCACTTAGACAATACAGTTCACTAACTAAACCTGAGACAACACGTGCCAGGTTTGCAAATAAACCAAACAGTATACTTAAAAACAAAAAAAAATGTAGATTATAATTACTTTTTCGTCCAATATTTTGTTTTTTTAAGTCACTTTTTGTTTCTCATTTTTAGTTATTTTATTTTATGTTACTTTCACTTTTATTTTTTTCCAATTAATTACTACTAACTATAAGTTAGTTAGAAGGAAAGCCTTCTGTTCAGAAATAAAAGGCTTTTTATTTTATTATACTTCAAAACGAAGAAGAAATACAAATATTTGAGGAAAACTAAAACAATATCTCTACTCACCACCGAAACTAATATGACAGTACAAGGCTATTATGATTAAATAATAATAAACATAACAGATAGTTCACAAGCCGCACATACTTCACATTCAACAAAAAAGCACAGTGTGCTCACAGAAAGTACAGAAAGACTCTAAAACGAAGACAAGAATTACAAAGAATCAAAAATAAAACAATGAAAAATGAACTCTAAGTACTTTACAAGTTGTTAAGCAAATACTGTATTAAAAAGATTATAAAAACCATACAATTCATATCCTACACAAACATTTGATTGTTTGAAACTTGTTCCAGAGACACTGCGTATAACCGAAAAGACATAATTAATATTGCTACAAAATTTTATAATAACTGTTTACTAAACCGATCCTAGTAAGCGAATCCACAACCTCTCATACAACTAGTAGATTTTTCAGAAATAATTGAATCAAAATTGTCAATCATGATTTTCGAAACTGTTGTCACACCACCTCAATGGTCTGAATCTAATAACATCTTGCTATACAAGAAAAGAGACCCAAAAGACAGCAGCAACTACCGGCCGATAAGTCTTCTACCTAGTATTTATAAACCTTTTTCTACAATAATAAATCAAAGAATCAACACTAGAGGAAAGTCAACCTATTGAACAAGCAAGATTTAGGAGAAATTTTTCAGTAGTGTATCTTTATATTAAAATTTTATACTTTTAAGTAGTATATCGGAAAATCTTAGTTTTATTTAATTGGACAGGTACTCGCGAAAATTTTAGATATTATTAGGAGTATAACACTCACGATTTTTCTTTTTTACTAAACTATCTTTTAATCTAGCAGTAGAAATGAAATTTTTCTTTTTACAATGTTTTTAAAATTTTGTCATTTTTTTCAATGTTTGTCAATGTTAAAGGAATGCCAATTGAGACCCACACCGCTCTTGCATTTAGCCGGTACATGTTTGAGGCATAGCGAGAAAATTAAAAGTACTACGTAAATATTTATGAATTAAATAATATTGTGTTCGTCGATGGCTTCTGCTATGATTATAAAATGTACAATATGCTATACTAGCTAACACTCGTCATCATTCGGTGTTAATATAGTAACAGTGTTCGTCAAAGAAATAAACCACCATATTCAGAAAAGTGTGATATTTTTTTTACTTATTCACGCGGTTTTTATACTTATCGTTGTTTCTTTAACCATAATAGTCGTATATTAAGTGAAAATATCACAATATATTTCTGTGTAAGTGTCAAACAAATAACAAGAAAGTGATTTGCATTCTATTCAGAGTTTTTGTTGTGATTCGCCCACAAGTTCAGACCTCTACAATTTAATTTATACAGATTAAATTAATCCAAAAAATTTTTTTTAAACTTCAGCCTTAGTCAGCTTTAGAATATTAAGTGTATCTTATCATTACCAAACACAAGTCTAAATAAATGAAATTTGTCATAATCGCGCTTTTTAATTTACAATGTCCTCGTATGTGTAATAAATAGTATGATATAGAATAAAAAAAATATCACACATATTGTAATGAGAAATAACTATTGACTTACCTTCAATTTCACATAAGCCTTCAATTCAGTAACATTTTATAAAAACCCTATCAAAGACCAACGGAATAAAAATCATTAGAAACGATGGATTTATAATAACTCATAGTTTCATCACACGCTTCGCGATCTGTATAACTAGAGAAGCTTTTTAACTAGAGAAGGGCTTTGCCGATTTCATTTATGTTTACGTTGTCTTATAGAAGTAACAATAATTTAAAAATTAGCGATTTCAATGCTTTCCAAGCACTTTTACAAAGGATTTACTCTGGTTTCTGGTGGACAGAATAGATGTGGACGAAATACGAATTCTTTCTTTTTTTGCCAGTTTTAACCTATGGCACAGCAGTGACCAGGATACGCCTCATACATCGGAACATCTCAGGGGCTGCTGATATACCTCTACTTCAGCATAGCTGGTGTTTTGAGTAAGCTTTAAATCTCACCATCAAGGCTGGGAGGAGCCTTTGACCTCTTATCTGTTAAGCGTCTCTACTGAAGATCCATCAATGCGCCGGCGCTGTTACTGGTGTGATATGTAAGGCGATGTATAATTCATTCCCATCGCTCATATACTCCTTGGTGGCAAAGCTCGACTATGACTCAAGAAATCTTTATATTCTTGACGTGAACAAAGCCAGGAGCGTGAATGGTATTCCGGCCTTATTGCTAGAAAACATCTACACGGAATCTGTCTCCTGTTTTGATACAATTGTGCCATATCTATTTTTAGTTACTAAAACCGCATCCACATCATATAAACTTGACAAAGTCATACCTACACTTCATCAAGAAAGCCTGTATGGCTTTTGCTAACTGCTGTCCGTTTTATAATTTTTAAGATAATTCATAATTTTTAAGATAATGTGCCTGAATGTATATTGAACTGACCTCGTGGTATATACGGATCTCCGCGAATTCGGTAGACCGGGGATCCTCTAGTACACGCCACATATTTATGAGTGAGAATTCAGTTTCACTTGATGTCTCAAATCTTTCGCCAGCGTTCTACAATATAGCCTTATTAGTTATCTTTCTACTGGGTATGGTACATTCGATGGTCTAGTTGCATATATTTCCGTCTTTCTTCGAACCGCGCTATACGAGTAGTTGGTAACGGCTGTTCTACGAGTAGTTCGTCTGAGCCAACGACAGTCCAAGCAGTGATTCCTCAACTTCTCAGCTTCCAAAACTCAGCAAAAAAAAGTAAAGATGTTAAAATTTTTTTATTAGTTTTTTGCTATTTATAAAATAAAAATATGCTATAGAGTATTTATTTTGAATTTTCTTGTGAAAATACTAGAAATTTTATTTTACATCTCTTAACTGAGATTCAATCCAAACACACAGCTTTCCCATACAGTTAAATGAGCGTTCCTGAGACCTTCATTCCAACTTCAATTTCAATTAATTAAACGTGCTATGTCCTAGAAGATATTCGAGGCCAATGGAAAGTCCCTCGTATAATGACGACTAAATAATTATAATTTAAATTATAGGTAATTGCACTTTGTAAATTTTTAACAAAACATTTAAAGAAGTAAGAAAATTAAAATCCACATTGATTTTCATGTCATTTACATTATGTATCCGTATCATTACACGTTTCCTTTATCACACTACTGAAGGAGCGTCTCCACTATTTCATTCATTAACCTTCTTACTATCATTCATACCATCATATGTGAATATTTTTGTAGTATACTTGAAAAATCTTTGGAAGAAACATATTTTAAGTATTTTAAGGTATTTCTTCTGAAATTAAAATTATACAAAAATCATCCAGTCAGATATTTTCGTTTCAAATATATTATTAATTTCTTTTTTATTTATCCCTAAAAGAAATAAACTTCATTATTACCTGGTATTTTCAACGCACAGACAACTTTAGATAATATTCATTAAATCTAGAAACAGCTGTTTAAAAATGCTTCGAACTTTCTGGCACCGACACTATACTTTATAACATGAAAACTAGTTTACTACCAGATAATATTGGAGGAACCAAATCAACGAACAAAGAACATTTCCTATTGGTTTTAACGTGACAGACATGTATCAAACTGAATGCTTCACTTACAGGCCGAAGTAATTAATAAGTACGAACCTTGAGTTCTAAATTAAACTCGATTTCCAGTACATCAATGTTGACTATGTTTCTGCTTCACCGGACAGTTTAAATATTCAACAGTTCAAAGACAGTTTAATAAAACAACTGTTGTATTGTTGTCCTCTTGACGTTAAAAGCACTCCACGCTCAACTATAATTAATTCAATGAAAAGTTAAATTAAAAGTTTTATTTATCATATTTATGTAATCACACATGCGTGATGCCGAGCGGAAGTGGTGCGTGTTTGTTTGTCTCAATGAATTTATCATATAACCGCTTTACTTAGCTTACGTACTATGCTGAAAAATAGTTCATACACATATTTCATTACCAGTCGGTAAATAACAAGTTCAGAGAAAACAAAATAATAAATTATTCACATCACATAAAAGATTTCAGTAATTAATGAAGCCTACTTTTCGTAGGAAGTTTCGTAGGAGGCAGGTAATATTAAAGTATTTTAATATACATAGCTATAAATGTCTTTCAATGTTTAGAAGTGTATTTTGCATCATCAGACTCCTAAATAGCATTATAATTTCTTTGAACCAATCATCATCCTTATTTAGAAGGTAGAGTTGCATATAAAAAATCCCTGAGTAAAATCCTGAAATAAAACGTGCTATTAATTGTCTGACAAGATGCACATGTAAAGAATATAAGTCAGTGACGGTGTTATAACACGTGCAGTGTCATTTAAGTGATGTTTTTTGTTATTTGTTAAAGTAATGTCATAGTAAAAGATCGCTGAGAGTATTTTCCTCGGGTTCAGCGTCCAGTCATGTACGTATCGTCGAATGAATTCAAAGATTTAAATTAATAATTGTATGCTCAGAACGATCTTCAGAACAAGGTCACAATGTACGCTATATATTTATAAACACTTTTTGGTCATTTTCCTAAGACCTCTTAGTACATAATGTTTAAACATTATATACTAGAGGTTAAGTGAAGGCTGACCTGACACCTCTATTTACAAATTCCAATTTAAGTAATTTCGTAATTCCTTTGTTATTCTATCTGCTACAAAATTCAAAGCCATCTATAAAATTCGTCTTTGATTCTATCCAAAATAGAGCTCTGTATTTTGTTGATTTTGTTAAAAAAAAGCGAAGATTTGTCGCTAATTATAGGAGACTTACACAACTCTGAAGTCTGTTATAATAATGAAAGGAAAGTGACTTAATGAGTTTATATCGTTAATATTAAAAGCTTGTCAACATCACTGAGAGAAGATTTCAAATCCAAAGTAGAAGCGAAAACTATGAAAGTATATAAGCTACGTTCATTATATTTGTTCATCGTCTGTGATACTTTATAAAAATCACTTATTTTATCCTAAAAAATAGTCCAAATAAAATAATTTTATATAAGATAATAAACTGTGACACCTGGGAATCTTTTTTATAGGTATGGTGAGTAAAATTATTAGTGAATGTTAGGTAAAAATAAAGTTTTTTAGGAAAAATTGTCATGTATGTGACAAAATTAGATGCAAGCATCCTAAAGGTGATGAAGTTGTGGCTCAGTCTCACGCTATCGGCTGATTCGTCAGCCTTATTCAGGGATCGCAATAGTTTTGGGATGAGTCTAAAAAGGCATTCGGAGCTCTACAAACACTTAAGAGATTCCAAGAGATATATACCGGGGAAATCGTTACATCACCCCAAAAAGACAAAGATGCCCCACAGCTATAGTCAATACTTCAATACACTGGAGGTGAGCGTTGAACACGCCTCAAATAAGAGCTCCTTAAACCCACATCTGCTCAGTTCTGTTAAAGCTCCTATCCCGGCATCCGCACGATGAATCCATGCAATGCAAACTTTTCATCTCATATATTTTACACTTAACAAATATTTTTAAATAATCTTTTAATTTCGGCTAAAAATAGATGTTTTAGTAGCAACTTTATTTTTCAATAAAGGTTGAAAGTGACAACTTACTAAATTCATGTCAGTACTTTATAATTTTGGTAAAATGATTACTAATATATATATATATATATATATATATTGCATGTAATTGCATTAATATTTAATTGACACAGTAATGTTTTTTAAATTTCATCTAAACATCTCAATTCCGAACACGGACTGATCGAAGCTAAATCAGGTCAGGCTTAGTCATAAAATGCAAGGTATATATCCACACGAGTTATCTCAGAGGCGACATGCAGCGACGTCTAAAATAAATATTCATAAGGTATTAAATATGTGAAATTAAATATAACACAGGAAAACGTACGTAAGGCTCTGCGCTGTGTATATGAGGATCTCACTAGCTGAGTCTATTGACAGAGCTGACATGTACCACCGAGCTAGCTCATGGAACTTAAGGTTTAATATTTGATAAAAGAAAACACGAACTGACAAAGTTTTTCATTCTTTTAAGATTAAAATTAAAGACAGAGTGATACATAAAAGAAATCATGTAAAACGCGTGGCCTGCTCGAAGTTAAAATTTTATTGTAATTAATGAGAGAAGAAGCTTCGATAATGTTATATTTATAAAAATATTCAAACTAACAATAACTTGTAACTAGTCTCTAGAACACAGATGTTAATTTTTAAATTGCATTAAAACGATAAAATAAATAATTATTATTATAATTTAATACCCAAAGCTAAAGCTATGTATCGAGACGCTAACAACTTATTGTGTTGTGTCTTAAGATTCCTACATAAAGCGTTTATTCCGGCTTCTATAACAATTTACTGTTTCATGAAGATATTAAAGACCGAATTCTCCCCAGTAGTTAACATTACCTGATTGAAGACCACACAGAACTATCAACAGTTTTGCAACTTGTACTCTAATTATAAATGATACTAAGGAAACAAACTTTTTATCACAGAATTCAGGTATTGTCCTAAATTTAATACGATTTCAAACACTGAAGTAATTATTTTTTTTACGATTTGCGTAAAAGTATGAAGTAATGTTTAGAATAAGGGTGTGAGATACTGGTTCCAACAACAGTCCATACTGCTGTAAAGCTGTAACCGAATAGTTATTTGCTATTTTGAATTTCAAATTAAACTCGGATACTCCTCTCCTGACTTGGACGCTCATTATAAGATTGCTTACTAATATTATTGGGGGAGTAACTTATGAGTGTCTATTATAAAGTTAATAAAGTTGTTCATGCATAACTGAACTACGCTCTTCAAACCTTGGTTAAGGAAGTCTAATGTAATTGAATTAATGCCAAGTTCTATTCTGCAACAAAATAGGCCAGACGCAACAAAACAAATCTCATTAAGGCACACGTTTTACAAAGCCTCTAAATAAAAATTATGTCACGTTGCAAACAGGAAACAAAATGACTTCAGATATAATAAAAATAAATTGTTTTAGAATGTTATATACACCAATGAATTTACTCTGAATAATCAAATCAAATGAAGTTATTCAATCGACTTAATTGATCATTCACAAAGCAATGTTTCAATTAACGTAATATTAAACATTGAATATTATATGAAATATTTTGTTTTCTTATTCAAATATTTAAATCATTGTATTATTAGGAGTCTGGGACAGAAAATCCGTTAAAATAGAGTATTAATCGTACATCAATTGAAATATAAGATAAAATGAAAAGTTGTATCAGTGTTCTGCATTTTCCGTATTAGTAAAAGATTTTATTAAACGGACTTATGGAAATTCCATCTTTGTTAGAACCGTTATGTTTTATCAAACCAATCATTTCAAATTTATATATCGGCATAAAAAATCTAATAATTGCTACATTATTGCAAATTTAATAAGAATCCGTAAGAATTTTCAATAGGTGGCAATTGAAACACATTTTTTTCATCGGCTCAAGTCAAACCAAATGAGGTAGACAATCCCGGAAGTCCTGTCGAACTGTTACTCCTGTCGATAAACATTCTTTTTTATTTAAATTTCAAAGGATGGATTTAGTTTCATATTATTATAACAATTTTCTAAACAAATTCATAGTATTTACTAATTAATTATATGTTAAATACATTAACGATTATATTACTAGAAGAGATTGTTGTCGATATTATTGCTTGATATCAGATCGCTCCTAAATTGACTTGCAGGGAGACGAGGTTAATGTTATGGGATGGTTTACTTTGGTGTCTCATTGGATTAATTAAGAATATCTGTTTTGATTAATCATGATTAGAAATAGATTGCTGATAACGGCTTGTTAATAGAGTCGAAAATCCCTTGACAGCTGACGTCTGCTCATAACTTAACACACTCTTTAATATTGTGAAACGTGACAAAACACCTACATACGCTCGCTGTAATACACAGCGACACGTTTAAAATTATATAGAATATTTTTCATATGATCTCTTGACATAAATATCATTTAATGTAATAGATAATATAACTATTATATTTATACTGTTTTTTATATATATATATGAGAAAAACAGATAAAAACAGATGAGAAACTGAAGCATTAAGTTTAGTTTTGACAACATTTAATGAATGTTTCTTAAACAATTAGATATTATTTTCGTTAAAAACTGAAATTGTTCCGAACAAAACAAAAGTAAACTGCAGAATTCAAAAACTATATCGTTGTACGCAAATCTTCACGGACGTGATCCTGTATCAATTCTCACACAGATTACTCATTCATACGGGGTCATGGCACGTGTCCTCTTATGAGAGCCGATATCTTTATTTAGAAAAAATTGGAAAATATGAAAACGGACTGATAGAAAATCTATGAAATCCAATAACCATAGTTTTAGGTAAAAACAATATGTTAAAAAGTAGACATAAAGAATGTAAGGCTGTATTGACTTAAAAAATATTATAAGAAAAAACCCCAAATTTATATGACAAAAGCAAATATAAGAGACCCCACTCAAAACGGAACTGTTATCAGATATTCCTCCCACGCAAGGATTTTCTGTCTATTGTGTTTATGGAAAGCGGAATGCCAATTTTTTATACATTTTTTTTTTGCAAAAAGTCTCATTCAATATTTTAATAAACTCGGCCGTTATTATTGTGTATCAATTTGAAAGAAAATAAACTCCAAAAATATATAAATTCCTGAAATCTTTCTACTCAATGTGACTTTATTGGAAACTAATTAACAAAATTATTGTTTTTGTTACTTTAAAGACAATATTTTTGAAAGTATCTTATGAAATTTCGCTTTTATACAAGAATTACATATTTTTCCAATAGAATTTAATCGAGACTTTGATGTTTTATTATATCATTATAAGTTACTGCTCGGGTTCTGGATATTACATCGGCTTGTCAATACAATTGGCACAGTGGCACACAGTGGCAACATCGAATGTACACATTGAGCTGGTTGTGCATATTCAGGGTGCTGGATATTAAAGCTCTGACTATTTATGGTATCCTATAACGAAGACTGATCCTCAGTGATTAAATCGCCCAACGTAACCAAAGGTAAGGATCACGTTGCTCCGAGTTGTAATCCTAACTTGTATTAGATAATCCTAGGCGATGTTCACATCCACTGCAGTTGTCAGGTGGGTTCGTTATCTATTCATTCAATGATTTCAAAAAACAAGAATAAATAGATAATTATAATAATGAACATAAATACCATCATAAACGTTAGTTAAGATAGTTAGTTACTAACAAGATAGTCGTGGTGGCCTGGAGGTTAAAGGCCCGTCTCTCATACGTGAGGGCGCGGGTTCGAGTACCTGACAAGTACCAAAGTGATCTTTTCCGAGTCATATGTACTTTCTAAGAGGGTTTAAATACCACGGACAGACGGTGAAGGAAAACATCGTGAGGAAACCTGATCTAATAATTTCAAATTATAAAATTGGAATCGCCAACCCATCTTGAGCAAGCGTGGTGATTAATGCTCTAACCTTCTCCATGTGAGAGAGGCCTTTGCTCAGCAGTGAGCTCCGATAGGCCGATGATGATAATGATGAGTTAATAACAAAACAATCTAAGTATGAAACTAATAGGCTGTGGTGCTGGAATGTGCTTGTCACCGCAGTGTCGAATATATGTACTATCTAGTCTTTCAGACATCATGTTCATGGTAATTTACCTGTTCTAAAAGCGTTCAAGTTTCATTAATATCTTTAAAATTTAGTCTACTATTCTAATATAAATATAAAATTTAAAATTCAATATTTTTCTGTTCAGCCTTCTTCTATTATCAATCAAGTGCTTTATCGATCACTCTATGATATACAGTAATATAAAATGGAGACAAAATTAACGTGAATTATCAACATATGTTGTACAGAATTCCTTTTCATGGAAACTTTTGAAAGTAAATGAATCCGTTAAAGTGTACACAATATCTTTATTTTATAATAACCTAAACAGAATTGGAACAAATGAAATGTATATCTTTTAGAGTTATTTAATATCTACCGATCACTGACGGCCACCAGCGGTAGGACAAACCAAGGACGCCTTGAGTATAACTTAAGGGAAGCTTAGTCTGACATGTAACGTTGACTATCGACTGTCCCCGATAACTCAGGTCCGATATTCAAAAACATCAATAAAATTCCTCTTCTAGATTATCTTAAATTTTTTCAACTGTTTTTCTTATAATCGATTTCAGTTTATCAAATATTTCAATCGATACAACTTCTCTGTTTTACGTTACTTTTGACAGATATTTATTTATATAATGCTGATGTCTTTGATAAGTCTCCAGGGATACAGTATTATACAGTTATTCCGCCTCACTACGGCAGTTTCTGTTTTCTCTTTCTGTTTGTGATGGTTTAATTTTCCTATTAAATTTATATTAAACTTATTTATCTCCAGATTCAAGAGTCTTAAGTCATTATGTTTCATATCTGAGTAATATTTTAAGTGCCGTTCCTCTTTAATCAATACTAAAAGTAATAACCAAAAAGAACAACAAATCGTTTTATTAACACGATGGATAAAATAAAACGAAATAGAAGAATAATTCCTAAATTTATTCCGTCAAAGCAAAACGTTGTCAACACAGCCGAGATAATATTTGTGTGATGTTGGTGTCTCGGGACTTCAATAAAAATGTTTGAAACGAAATCAATTTATCAATAAACTTTGCTTGCAATCTTCTGGTTTGTCAACCACATCTATATAATAAGGTTAGTATGTGATGACATCACCAAGCTCATTATTTACTTAGCATTATTAAATTTTTCTTTACTTAACATTATCAAATCTTTTTTATATTTATTTACTTTGTTTTATTATAATTCCTTACAACCTTTATCTATACTACCTTTATCTCCTCGAAGTGTGGTACGTATAACGTAATTAATTACAAAATACGTTACAAAAAATATACATATTTTGAAAGTATGTTGTCCTATGTATAAAGTCACGCTGTGTAAGGCTCTACCTTCTAAGAACCAAACCACGATGACCCTCCAGTAAGCTTACCCGAAGTAAGTAAGTAAATATTTTTAGACTACACCATCATCAGCCTATTGGTGCCCACTGCTAGGCAAAAGCCTCTTTTCACATGGAGAAGGTTAGAACATGGATCACCACACTTGCTTAAGGCGGTTTGGCGTTTTCAAACTTCTAATTTGAAATTAGGTCCAAGTTTCCTCACGATGTTGTCCTTCACCGCCTGTCAGTGGTGTCATTCTTAAAAAGTACATATGACTCGGACAAAAATATTTTGGTACTTGTCAGGGTTAGAACCGACACCCTCAGGCACGAGAGGCGGGTCTTTAATGTCCAGGCCACCACGACTTTTTACACTACATACAGAGCCTTAACAGTTTATAGAATTATGACGTCACAATACATCCGAGCAAGGCTTCGTATGGAGTTTGAAGATCCTAGCTTGCGTTATAATACTATTCTGTATAGCCATAATACGATATATGTACCGTGGGAGTATATTTATAGTAAATGCTATTAATATCTTCTTGTTTCTATAAATTCTTATAAAAAACAAGATCACTTGTATTTTATATGCAAGAAATTATATTTAAACTTCCTTAAATATCAGTTCACCGACCTCCGATGTTTGTGTCGCTTTGGTCATCATAGTCTTAATGAAGATTTCTTCTCATATTCGTGCGTGCTTCCATAAGGTCAATGTAAATATAATTGTCATTTACAGATGCAGCTTGATGTATTTTAACAATCAAGGAAGACAGAGACATCTATTAAACTTATAAAAACCTTTTCGACTTACAATTAAGACCTATCATTAATTATTTTCTAAGGTCGACTCTTTAATTTAACGCTTGTCTCCATTCTGAATATATGTTAAACCCTTTTCCAATTTTCACATAGCTCAGTGTCAGCATTTGGTACGTAACACCATTGTTGTTCTATAAAGCTATGGGCCACCGTGCGCGCCTAGCAAGTGTAATAGTTTTAATTTCTTAACATATTCTTATTACGATGATTTCACAAATGACGGCAACATTAATATTTAAAAAAAATCCTTCAAACCAACTTACGTGGTTACACTGAAATTTACCTCAGATTGAATTATTTCAATTTTTCTGAAAGATAACATCAAAGGGTCCGGGAAAATATAAAAAAAAAACTTGAAATGTAAGAAACGAGTTTTGCCAAATTGAATCGGCCACTTCATTACTCTTTATAGACTGACGATTTAAATCCGACGCCCTATATTACGTTAGCTGTGTTTTTCGGGTTCACAACACTCTACTCATAAATAAAATTGCTCTAAATCATTACTGTGTATGTAGAATAACCATTAAAATTTCTATTGTGAGGTTTATAACATGGTTTTCGTTTTACTTCAATTTGTTGAAGATACATTTTCAAATTACCTTGTTCCTTTTATTATGTTATCATGCATTCGTCAAAACATATAGTACATAAAAACCAATTAACGCATTTATGGATGTAAATATAATACAAAGAAATGGCATTTCTTAGAAGCTAACTCTAACAATAATCATTGAGACTTTAATATCCGAGAGTCTATACATAAATCACTATCGTGGACCAATATTAGCATTGCACTAAGACGTCTTAAAGAAACTTGACGCAGAGAATAGCCATTACTATATCACACAAGACGAGGCTTTAAGGGAAAAATGGAATAAACATTTATAAGGATGAAAATAAAATGGGACACAAAGTCTCGTTTAATGTAAAGTATGATGAAAGATTTATGCGTGTTATGACACGTTAAGGATACCTCACCCTCCAAGCCTGACCTCCAACCCTCAGCCACGCGTTCAGCAGTTAGGATGTATCAAACGTATCATTTATTTCAATATTCCGTGCAGGCTACTTTGATGTATGGATGTGAATGAATGATTTGGACGGTAATATTACATGCCATTAGGAGTTCACGAAAAAATAAAAAAATTGCTTTATATTTAAAAAAAAAGTGCTAAATCTCCTTGAAATGCCATTTTTATCTGCTAAACTGATCGATTGCAAACAAAGCAATGTAAAAACAAACCTTTACGTAGTCAGCTGTCTGTTGACGGAGCCATTGAGTTCTGTGTTTAAAAGCAACGTCTTTTAAAGCAGTGAGAGTCATTTAAAACTTAAAGTTGTATCGTTATAAAGAAAATGGTTTAGACATTAATGTTCTTTATTGCTCTACAAAAATTAATAGCGAAATGAAAAGGAATGATGCCGATTAATGTATGATTTATATAAACTAAATCATTTAAATCAGAGTCATCGAGTCATGTTTACTTTCCTTCAATAATAATACTTTCTACGTCACGGAATTTTTGACTTGCGAAATTGTGGGTAAAACTCCTAATGTGAGTTTTACCAACAATTATAAGTGTTCAGCTCCAATTTTAGTGTCGATAAACATTTTAACTGCACTTTTTGTCGAACAAAATCAAACTTTATTAATGTAGTTTCTTAGCTGAAGTAACAGTTAGCGGTTTCCTTTTTGGACAGATTTTTTTACGACTTAATTAACTTGAGTGAGATAAGAGTCTTCAATAATAATTAAACTAATACATTAATAAGAAGTTTAGTTTTGAATGTTGGAAATTAAGAAGGTAAACCAAGACTACAAAAGAACAATTGTAATGGTGGGGATTTGTGACGTCTTTTGATATTTGTGGTGCGTTGAAATATGTCTCATTGGAATAGCGCTATTTTCGTTTTCTAATATTGAAAGCTGATAATAATTTAAAGAGACCCGTAGAAACAGCACTAGTTGAAAACAATAGAACTGAATAACCATTGAAAACGGCAACATTTTTGTTGTCTTCGTAATATTTCCGTTAATATCTTAAAATACTCGTAGATGTCCAACCGTTTGTCTCACAGTGTGTACACTTACATTAACACCCTACAGAAGAGCATTAAACCTCACGTTTAAGAACTATTTGTTTAAATTCTGTGAAAATATTTTCTGGACACAACATGGAGATATAAATAAGATGTTGATGAGAAAAATATGAAATGATCTTTGTTCTGTTAACAACAAAGATAATTTTCATCAAAGATATGCATCGAAAGGAAATCGTTCTTTGGCTTTTTAATTTTCGTTTTTAATGAGAAACACGGACTGATTGATCATTTTTTAATGATATTTGCGTTAATTTTATAAAAAAAAATACAGTAAAATAAAGATTGACGCTCGGAGATCGAGATTATTCTCAAAAATGTTATATTAAATGATACAAGATGCTATTTTTTTTCCTGCGACTAAATCAAGCTGACCTACGGAACTGGACTCAAAAAAATATGTATAAAGTGTACTAAAACATATACATATATATATATATATATATGGTAACCAACCCGCAACACTATACGAGTCACACAACTTCATTCAACATACAAATGTTATGCCCTAGTCCTGCTGAAGCTAACATGATTCCAGAATAACTACTAGTGTTTATGTCTCATCCATATATAAAAGTTACGTTACTGTAACGCGGCATCGAAATCCGTAAAATAGTTCTTGTGTGAAGAGCAACAAACATTACTACCTCCAGATACACATTTTCGTATTTATGATATTAGTCAGATAAACAGTTGAGGTATAACTAGTTACTAGGTAAAGTACTTCCCCAAGTAAGCTGTTTTAAAATACTCTTTTTTAAGGGGTTCATGTGAAATCCTTTTACTCTCCTGGCAACCTGCACCCTGCAGTTCGTATAGAAGAGTCTTTCTTCTTAGACTTTAGTGTTAAATAAGTTTCAATTATTGAAAAAGTTTTAATTAATCAAAACAAGAAAAAAACTTGTTCATAACAGTTCTTATTCACTTTGAATGTTAATTAATTTAACAAAATTTATTTTTTGTATATTTCGTTTTGTCATCAATTTATTATCACAGACGAACGTTCCAGAGAGCGTGTTTTCAATCAAAGTTTCGAGACTCAGTATAAGTGTATGTGGAGATCCTCTAAGACTGGTCCAGTGGATGATCCGTCCGGTTGAGTCTTATTGAGAGAAGTCCCTTTAGGGAGGGACGTGGCTCGGACGGGAACTCTCCAACTAGCTACTATTGTTACAGTTGTACACATACTTACAAAACTATCATTTAGATTTTAGATAATACAACTAAACGAATCGTAACTAGAATCATCAAGAAGCATTCAGAATACTTTAAGGTTATACATCACATAGCTCTCATGAAAAGATATTTAAGTGCTAAGAGTGTATGAGCACTTGTCGCTCGCTGAGTTGACAAAATAAATAACGTTCAATTAATTACAACTACGACTAATCATACAATTTTATGAATGATAAGGAAATTATAATTATTAATAGTATTTTTTTATGAAAGATGTTTAGCAAATGATACATAAATTGAACCATTGAAACAGCATCTTCGTTTATCTTATATTAAGGTATTTTTTAACATGGACAATAATAAAGTTTCCCATTCAAAGAACACCTTTAATAAACCTTTATTTTGTGAGAACAATGTTAAAGATGGAGACTGTGGATGGAAAAAACAAAGGTTCAAACAAAACTAGACGTGCATAACGTTTGTGTTTTTTATTTATTAAACTTTTTCGTCAGTACTTGATTTCTTTAATTTATTCACCCGTCTTCTGTGACTGTCAGTGTCAGGACAGTTAGTATCTGATACTAACAAACCGACGGTTATAATATCGTGTTTGACTTTGACTTAATTATAGATATTATAAATAGAAATCTATTCCAGTATCTAAAGACTGGGCTATTAGGTATATACCGACATGACCGACCTTCAGACACACAGATATAGACAACTAATAACTTGTTAACACTCGACACTCATCTCATCGTATGGTTTGAACAATGATTTGTAATTATCCATGTACATTATTACATACCGTCTTAAACACCTCTCATTAAACAATCCTTTATATTAAACATAATACTTGAATAAATACCCGATATCAATAAGAAACAGTCAAACTGGTGGTAATCAGTCGAGGACGCTAACATGTCGTAAGGACATTGAAGGTACTTATCTATAAAGTTGCAAGAAGTCGGCTTAACGTTCCGTGTAGATATTTAACAGACAAATACTCGTTCAGCATTTAAGCGTGTACATACCTATGCCTTTACGATGACACCGTCGGTTATTCCATTCCAGGCTTTACACCTACCCTACAACAATGTTCACCGCTAATAACATAAATCATGATGGCTATATGATTCAAATAAAAGTATTTTTTTTAAATCATGCTCTATTTGTAAGTCACTATGTAAAAAATATATTTCTTTTAGATAATAATGTTTGTGATACTTTTCTGTCCTTTTCTTCCTTTTGATAATTTTGAAGGTTCTTATAGTTTCATAGAAAATGTTATCAATTACTTTTTGACCAAGTCTACATTGTCATCAAAAATTTTATATCAAAATATATGTATATCAAAACTAGTTTTTGCCCTCGACTCCGTCCGCGTGTACATCAGGTCGCGTTCAGAAGTATTGTGTGTTACAACAAAACATATAATAACCTACGTTGCAGCTCGTTCATTTTAAATAACCTAGATATCGACTGCGACGCCATCTTCGGGCTAAAATGTGAATCTAAAGTATGTGGGGAACAATAAAAATGCATAAAAAATTCATTCCAATCGGTCCAGCTATTTTGGAGTTCAGTGACATACACATACTTTTAATTAATTCTTTTTATGTGAAAGGTGGCAAACGAGCTGACGGCCTACTTGATGGGCGGTAGTGACATCCGCAACATATATGTTACGGATGCGTTGCCAACCTCTTGATTGTTGAGGAAAAGGGAGGGGTGGGAATAAGAAATGGCAGAAAAGGGTCGACTAGGGTAAGGGCAATCGGCTTTCTCACTCATCGGACGAAACGCAGACACTAAATGCTACTTCACACCGATCTTCTGTGAGAGGGTGGTAATTCCCCGGTTGAGACGGCCGATTTTCGAGCTCTAGTAACTTGACCACAGCTAGGCTCTACCAAATCAAAGCATTTATGTCACCATACATAGATCTAAAAATTAAAAACTCCTGAAGACATAAAAATATGAAGCGACGACTGACACTGGAAAGTCATATTCTAAAAGTCTGCTGTTGAAAAAGAACTCTATTTATTAATTAAACTTTAGTCGTTCTTCAAGTTTCGCGAACATTCCCACCAGGGACTTATTATTAAACTTTCCGTACAGCTTTTAAACTTAGCCACAACACACAGTACATGTAACGTTTTAAACGTATAAGTAATAATGTTGGTTCTCTCCGGTTTTAGAGATCACCTTGTGAACCAGTCATCCTCGTGATAAAGGTTGACCTGAACTCGTCTTCCACGTGTCACATTCAGTCAGAAATCAAATGTTCTTCTTACAAATCCTAAAATTTAATTCCAAAGATCTGATGCCCATAAAAGCCTCCAGATTGCATTAATGATTCGATTGACTACTAGAATGCTTTGATAACGTTGCTGACCAAATTCGTCAGAATCTATCAACAGAGTGCTGAAATATTTAAATCTCTCGGTCAAAAACGAGCAAATATACAGTTTTTTTTCTATAGTAACGACAATCTAATTTTTTTAATAAGTTAGGTGATGTAGCATGAATCGTGATTGATTCCATATATTCGTTTACCGAAAGACTTATATTCATAAAGAGCGATATATATGAGAGTAAATGATCATAGAAGCTGCTATAACACTTGAATATATCTCGGTCATTGAAGTGTCTAGAAGCCGGTTGTAATTCTGTCCAACATACCAACGAGTGTTGACTGTTTCATTAATTAAGTTTCTAAGCGGAGTAATCGACTGACCTTACTCAACTACAGATATTCAATTATGTTGAGCCAACAATTTGTTGGGAAATTGTTACGAACATTCTAATTGAGATTAGACTAACGTATTGCTATTTCAATTCGCTACTTTAAATAAATAATGTATATTTTATTACGGACTATGAAATGTGTGTTATTTAAAAAAATAGACCTAATAGTAAAAATAGGTTTAATTGTTTTACATTTATTATATTGCCTCGACTTTTTTCGTCAACGTATAGCATGTTTCATTACATCTGGTGGTGTGGGGGTATAATGAAATGAGTTCAGCAGAACAGCCAAGGCCACCGACTCGGACCAGGTAACCGGGTAACATTTGTTCTCGGTCCTTCATTTAAGTACTCTGAAGTATTCATGTATTTGAACAGTAATTTTTAAAAAATATTGCATAGACTTAGGGTTCTGAACCCAAAGGAGAATTAATTATTAAAAGAGTTCTTCTGGCCTGTCACGAGGCTGTATCTCGTGAAGGTGAAACCATTGTAATGTCCCCAGATAATGTACCTTCTGCCTCCGCTGCAACATCATAATTTTATACAGACAGGGTTCCATAGAGCACAAATATTATTTCTATCACTTTTGGGTACGGGTACTTAATTTTGATGTTTTTATATATTTGTTGTGATTGATTTTAGGTCGTAAATTGTAAATGAAAGTTGTGGTTATACAAAATACTTTACGTGCTCCTGATTTCCTATCACTATTCCTATATTTTAGTCCCCGCCGTAAATTAAAGGTTGTTATAAGTTTGACGTTATTGGCTATGTATGTCTGTCTGTGGTATCATAAGTCTCAACCGGTCTCGATGCAAATGAAAATGCAGGCCAATTTCCTTGCGATGTTTTTTACCTACGTATATGTCAGTTATTATCGTTCCAGATGTGTATTTTGGCCCATGATTACTCGATTAAGTCTCTCACACGTACCGGAGATTTTTTTAATTTAATAGAATTTTTATTTATCAATAATAAAGTAAAAATGAAAATGGAGATTTGTTCCCACTAAATGGAATAATTTTTCGAAAGTTTCAGTTCAACATCTTTGTAATTTTTTTATTCATATCACGAAGACATGTTACATTTTGTATTTGGAATGTGTTTTTATATTAACATCACACATCATTTGTAAAACGTCTCTATTCTTTTTAATCTTCCCGCTATTGGCTGATTGAACTTTACGTCATTGTTAACAATAACTTAAATTATTAACTTATATAAATGTAATAATTAATAGGTGCGCTAATTACTAAATCAAATTGCATATTGATATGTGGATAATGGATATACATCAATGTAACATTTGTATTTTGCTCCTAGTCATGAAACACAGACGATAGATGGCGATGCTCCTTGGTTACTGAAAACAATACTGATGTCTCAAATACAAGTAAAATGTCTTAAATAAATATATGAAACACATGATTATGATTTTGTACCATTTAATAGAATTAGCGTCTCCAATTCTTTTGTTTCATTTATTGGAGCATTGCCGTTTTGTTTCCTTGGTGACACTCACGGTTAATAAGAAAACTAATTGACAGTTTATTTTCTTACACTACCAAAATTACAAATAATATAGGTATTTCATTAATTGCTAGCTATAAACTAATAAGTACAAAATTATTATTTCTATAAAACCTAATAACGTTACAGCAGATTGTCTTAATTTACAGAAATCTTTGACGTTGATACATCTAAGTTACAATTTTTAAACGTCAAGCGTGATATGTCAGATGTTCGACACAACACAACTGTTTTGTTATTGTTTATAAACTTTTAATTTCATATTGTATGACGATAACATTAAAGGTGAATTAAAAACCAAAATGAAATCCTAATTTAATACAATATTTTGAAATGTCAAATAGTTATAACTACAGCTATACGCCGCTACTGTCTGACAATGGGTAAGTGCAACTGTTTTTTTAATATTATTTTAAATAGTATTTTGTTTTTCATTAAATAATTCAAGAAATTACAGGACCTTCTTGTCCAATAATATTTAGAGGTTTTGTAACTACCACCATTTCACTATAGTTATTGAAATATTAAATCACTATTTACGTAAATAGCACAAGTAAAGTAAAAACCTTATTTGTCAATATATCTGACTACGGCGTCTCTAACGAGATAATCGTATAAATAAAATTAAACTTATCCTTTTTTATAGCTTAACTAGGAATTCATCAAAAATTATAATATTACACCTATTGTCTATACTGTTATTCATATTTTTAAATAACAGGTGATACATACATGTATATTCGTAGTTCCATAAATAAAAAATGACTAACAATATTTAATCTTTCTTAAGTATGAGAACTATTATTAGTAAAGTATAATTATTTACTTTTAGACTTATTTTGCAGGTTTTCTTAGTACTTCTGAATTAATGAATGTTGTTAGCAGAAAATGTTAAGTATTTAAAGTGAGTAATAAATTAATAATTTGTGTTCTGACAATTCTAAGACTTGTGCACACAATTCTGAATTTTCTATACATTATCTTGTTAACAAACACTTACAATTACATTAGAATATGAAATGGTGATTCAACTTGTAAGCTCAACTTATAACCCAGTAACACAAACACAAATCAATACTTTTGTTGTTACAACTACTATAAAAAACATTAAAAATATTTTAACATCTATAAGTAGTTTATGAATAATACAATTGTTATGGTTTCTGGGTATCAAATAAATTAATAACAACCAGAGTACTGTTTTTAAATTTAATTTTTTTAAATTCGAACCATGCCAGTAACAAGATATTAACAACTAAAGACTCATTGAACACACACTAAAAGAAATTTAAAATAATATGAAATTGAAATTCCATGTAATTCAGAACAAAACAAAACTCCATCTTTTTAGAAATATGTGTATGTAAATGCTAAGTACTCTGTGAGTTTCTTCATGGCTGAGAGGCTCGGCCGTTTGAAGCAAATCTAGTTGAGAACAGAACTCAGCAAAGGATGCGTGTACATTCTGTTACAAAAACTTATCAGTACTTTTCTAGCAGAAGGTTTCTATCATCTAGTTGTATATCAGTGTTCATGTATTTAAGAAATGAGTATAAAATATATTAGTGTTCAAATCATTCCTGAATTTGAAATCAGACTCCTACAGATTAAAACTAACATCCATGTACATACCTATGATTTTATTATTATAATCTGTTTGAACTTAATAGATTTTAATATTTAATCTGTAAGAAAAAAAAAAGAATTAAAACATCTGTTTAGGATATGCATACGAAAATAATAAAATCAAGTGAATATTTTTGACAAATCAAATTGTACTTTGCTTCTTAAATCTTCATTCAAAACAAATATAAAGTGTTTTCAAATCTTGGTCTCATTTAAATGGTGATGTTTGTTCAACAAATATTATCATTATAATAAGCAAGTTTCTCAGACAAATGTGTAAGTAATTTAATTTTATTCTTATCTTCATATTATGGCAGTATTCAAGATAAGGAGAAATAAATAAAGGGAATAATTTAAAAATGTTATAAGGAAACAAGATTAAGCTTATCAACAACCATTCAACAATTCACTATGAACAGAAATTATTATTTATTTTTTTTCTATTTTGTTGATTATTTCACTCGAATCAATCACGATAAATTTTGTTATATAGCAAAATATGTAGCCTTATAAAGTACATACGAGTTCAATCTGAAAGAAAAATTGCGAAGATTGTTTGTTTAATAAAGTATGAAAGTTAATTTTCTCCTTCCCAGTTCCCAGATCTCATTACAGTATATTGGAAAGTTATCTACACTGCTGACTGCATGTGATAGTGGGGGCGAACTTGATCGTGTGCTCACTAGTACTGGCTAGTAGTCAGTAGAGGGCTCGGTGGCGCGGGCGTCGATTGACTTTGACGAGCCGGCCGTCTCTATCTGACGGTTTATACAACACTGAACGCGGGTTACTGTTACTGAGATTGTTGTAGTTCCTACTGCTAAAATGAGTGAAGAAAACTGTGTCAGTGATGATCTCAAAAGACAGGCAGCCCTGTTCTATAACTCCACTGAGAGGTTTGCTTTGAAACATATTACCTGTTATTGTGGCGGATATTCAACAATATGTCGTTGTTGATACTTTCTCGTTAAAGTTCGGATTGCGTTTTTGAATTTTATAACAGAATTGATCAACAAATCTCTTTATTCAGTCGTATGGTGATTAAAGCGAACTTAGTTAAGTGCGGGATTAGGTTATCAGATGACCATATGGATCGGCGAAAGCTAAGACAAAAACAAAACATTCTCTCGTATTGATTTTTTGATTAGATACATTGAGCCTTTGGGGCTGGTCTAACAAGGGACAAATAACTGTCAATAAGAAGGTATAAAAGTATCAAATTACATTAGTTGCGTATTTTATAAATCTAGAGGAGAAACAATGTGTAATAGCTAAAATTGGTTTTATGGGTTCCAATTACATAATAAAAGCGATTAAATTTTAAAACAATGACTAATAAATTTAAGAAATGTTATCGTTAATAATTCCAAACAAATAAAAATATTCATAATTTTTAAAAGGAAATTAATTATTATTGGAATCGATATTCGATTTGACACACAATATGAAGTAATTAATAATTTGAATATAGCGACTTTGATTTGTAACACGTTCTGTCAGGGAAGTAACTTCAAGGTCAACTTTTCATTTATAACTCGTTTACTTAATAGTTCATTATATTATTTTATATAAATAAATATCTATTAAATTTAACAAACATTTAAGGTGTTATCCTTATTGTATAATAAGTTTATTGTTAAGAATGTTTTGCACAATGCTATGTGAGGTTAGAGCGAACAGGTTTCACGAATTACGTGTCTTTGACCCCTCTGACATTCTAAAAGCGTTATTATTGAGGGTCTTATAATATATTAATAATGTTTCCACCTAAAATACACGAGCAAATAAACATTTCTCATTTTACGTTCCGTATACAAGTATATCCGATAACTGCTTCTAATTGTCTTAATTGAATTTATTGTCTTCTGTGTGTTCCTTCAAATGTATCATTGTTAATAATATCGTGTAACTACGTTTTATCACAACAAACAATAAAACCTCTAGTAATGTCTGCGTGTAATTTACTTAGGAAGCCTTTCCGGAAATATGATGATCGCGGGAAATTACTTTGATATTAAATTATTATGGTCCAGTGATGATGAGTTCGCTGCGTCGTCAGCTGTTGGCTAATATTCTGATATTATAGTGACAAATCGACAACCAACATACGGTCTACATGAAGGAGAATAGCTCCCGACAGCTGATGTCCCGCGTCCGTAACACAATTATAGATGTGTCACCGTATTTCGAAGGGTCCGGATTTATTTGGTGACTGGGGAACTTAAGATAAAATGGGTTTTAAGCTGACAATCCTCTCACTGTTGTCTGATTTATAGTTTAACCGAAGTTTCTTATCTGAAACAGCTTGTTCACTTAGCCCCCGCCGTTAGAAAAAGATATATATTTTACAGTTAGAAGAAAAAAAGCATATCTCCTACATATATTTATCATAGATTTTTAACTCGTGTAGCTGGTTGAAGTTTTGCTAAAATTCATTTTAGTTTAGTGCAGAGGAAAAGATTTTATTTAATGCAAATCGCAAACTGCTGTAAGTCCTTGTATTGTGTTTTTTATTTAAGCTGCACGAGTAATATATTCGTATGTATATAATGAGTATGTATGTGCAGGTACGGTAAAGAGAGGACGCCAGTCGTCACAAACCATCACGGGAAAACAAAGATTATATATAAAAATTAACAATAGCCTTAACCACGCACTAGGCACATCCTTAATGAAAATAAGTAAATTAAAAAAGAAAAATTTATTTAATCATCTTGATAAAAATCAGACGATTGAGTTAACAATAAAATTACAAATCTAAGAATTCACAAACAATACAACGTTAAATAAATAGCCCACTATGTAAATCTAGTTCGTCCAGCGAGGCATTAACCGTTACTATAATTTAGTGTCTACTCAATAATAGAGTTGTCTTTGGCATCGGATACTGTTGAAACTTACATCAACATTAGATTATTAAACAATCAAATAATGATATGTCACGTTAATATGTGGGAAATAAAGGATTGTAATCATCTGGTTTATATACTGTTTGACTATTAGCAGCGGCAGTAACTTACGTACATATGATTCAGTATCAAAACATTTGTTAATTGATAAGACTCGCTCACGCGTAGTTGACAACCGAAAGCCGAAAGAAAATAAAGAAAGAAACACGTCGGGTATAACAAAGAGATCTGGAGGAGCGGGAGTGGACCTTCCATTTAAAGGTAACCGTCACTTAGCTTCAGCTCGCACTAATGAGAACTGTAGGTTACAGACGTTGTATCAACATGCAACCCCGCGTCCTCTGATTACAATCACGTGTTTCGAAAAGTACCATCGTTTGGAATAGCTACTACCATAATTATACGTATGATGGTTGCAAACAGACTTCCATACTCAAATTATCGACACTAACATTTATGTATATTTTGCTGTTTTATATCAAAACTAATATTACAAGGCCGGCCAGTGGGTGCAAAATCATTGTGACAGTTTTTCATACCTGTTCCAACCCGAGCCTTCATTATACGCTTCATACTTTGGACTACTTCTGATCTCAAACCCGTTTAGTTCTTACGTTTCCGGCTTCAAAATATATTTTTAAAAGCTAAAAATAATATTGTTAATATAAATGAAATCATTTCTGTTTACCATTGCATTAAGTACTCTTATTATCTCGTTAACTAAGTTGAAGGTACACATTACAATCTCTAAACGGTAATCTGCTATTTCTGGGATATAAAATTACGTATGTATATTATGCTACAACGTTATCTTCCAACAAAAGATTTTACATTTAGATATAAATGTATTTGAATAATCCAAAATTTAACTGAAAAAACCGGACACTACATACACATAAAAACAAATTTGTATTATCATTTATATTAGATATGTGTCTTCCTATTTTTTCTTAAAAATATCATTAATATATGACTACAACCGACATTATAATTTTTTTTCACGCATAATAATATATTAAAAATTGTATCTGTATACATGCAAAAACGTCTGGTAGTACTCCGTAGATACAAATTTTGAATAACAGCCTACAAGGAGTCTGTTAAACGAAGTACGATCAGACTTTTGATTATTTTGGAACACAAAACAAAAACTGACGAGTGCAAAGGATTTAATGAAATAAATTTACTTGATTAGGACACAGAGCTGGAGAACATACTCTGAAATTTACAATTATAAATTTTTGTTCTAACAAAAGGTCTCAACACAAAAAATGTATTCATATTTGCAATACAAAAATATTTGCAATACAACTACTCACAAGCCGGTAAAATTTGTCGAGAATGTATATGAAGATGTTGTCGAGAATTAGAACACTTGAGACATTTATAGTCAGTTTTTAGTGAATAAAGTGATAAATATCGGATAAAATGAATCGTGGGAAAATCTCACCATTCATTGTGATCAAATTATATTAACAAGAACAAATCTATGAATGTAAGACCGAGACTGTTTACCAATGAATTACTGAATAAATATGTTTAATGTATTCATGATGGGCTGATGACACATCCTAGCTGTCGACCTTAGTCGGCGAGTTTTTCGGATTAACATTCCAAAATTAACTGCCTGGTATTGTTGATAACAGCAACTACATCCTTTAAAAAGCATAATTAACTGAGTAATAAACTGAGATTATAACAAAAAGTACATAAAAAGCTACTGCAACTAACTGACGAAATTAAAACAAACAATTATTTAATTAATGAGCAAAAAATTAAAACGTTAAAGATACATTCGAATAACTGTCAAAAAATGTCAAACTATCAAAAAGAAATACTGACGAGTAGACTAAGTTGCTAAAACCATTAAGTTGCTAAAAGTGAATTAATAAACTAACATAATAAATGTAAGAAGAAAATCTATAATTAACTTCTAAATCTCATCCGATACAAATACGACTTTTAAATTTTTAAATATTCGTTAAATAAAAAGGATTCTTTTATCTCAACCCACCGGGATACGAAGAGAGGTAGAAGTGCAAACCTTGTCATGTTTATAATAGAGCAGACGTCCAGACGTTAATTATCTTCTGATGGTTAGAACATATAAAATAGGTTAGTATTAGTGTGTACATTAAAGGTATACGTATACAGTCGGTCCATTCACAGGTACCAAGTGCTACAGGTAAATAAAAATTGTACCGCTTTACGTATAGTCTGAGGTCTGATTCTTATGTATGTTGTAGGATATATTGTAAATAATTTCAAATGAATACTGCCAGACGCCTGCTGTCGAATTTATCAATCTAAGGATGAACTGATTTCGATCTAAATGATCCAAATTATATTGCAACGTTCTTCAAAGAGGCTAAGTGTTCCTGTAAGCTCTCGGAGCCTTTCATTGGAATCTGGACCTCAAAATCGTATCAAACATCCACCGTAACATAGTATATTCTTGTACATGGAATTTAATACTGCAGTTCTTTGTTGTTATTATCTGACCGATACCACTCACCCATACTTTCAAGTACAGCAGCACTGTTAACACTTTTTCTCCGTCTCCATATTTGACTTCAACTACCTGTCGTTTGAATCTAATGACAGCATCATACAAAGCTATGAGTATAAGTTCATGATCCAGGTTTCATAACAAATGATCATCTCAAGTGTAAAGTGACAACAAATGAAGTAGAGCATATTTTTATGTCACGCAGATTATTGTAATGGCGGAAGCGTAATGTTCCGCATGTTTGACTTGTTATGTCAATATGTAATGACTCGGAGTAGACCCGAGACTGAGACAACCTTCAGAAGTAACAGTACACCTTTGGTCATAACATCCAACACTGACACATTAATCATTAGGGTTCCCTGAGATACAACTCTGAACTCATATCGTGTTTTGTGTGTTCCTGGTTTTTTTTAATAAGAAAAATATAAATATAGGTTTTTTAGAACCTAAATTATGGATGACCAAAATATCTGCACGATCAAAACAAAAAGTACTTTATATATGTTTCTTTATGATATAAAATTTATATTAGAACTTTGGTTTAAAATTTTTATAAGATAGCTTATAAGACGTTATATACCTGCTTTTCATAATAAGCAAAAACATGGTCAAGCAATTAACCAGATTATAATTTCGATGCATCTTAGTTGGCTTAATGTCTTACGTAAAAATTTTAACAGTCAGATCAGTTCTTTGTGTGTGTGATATTTAACGTTTTGCGTACACTCGGAGTAATTGGGTCACGGTGTAATCAGGTCGCCTGACACCATCGACATCTTACGGCTGCCATCGTTATAGTACTACGGGGAATAAGTTAACGAGCACTCATTCAAACGAAGCTATCCCAGCGATCTTTATAATGATCCCAACGATAAATGTTTCGTTCTCAGCCTTAGCGGTTTCCGTCTATTGTTTGATAAAATTATTGATAGTCGGATAGGCACGACTGAAACACTCTTTAGTATAGGTAGGTAACTTCCTAAGGACTCCTTTATTTTTCATACAATATAATTATATTCTGTTTGCAACAAAAGACGCTTACTGCAAACAGTAACCTTACCAAAAGTTAGGATCGTCACACTACATACGGAGCGGTAAGAGTTTTTGACTCAAACCTTTTACATCATAGTATTATGGATTAACGGATTACGGATTATCATTATATAGCAGGTTATAGCATGAGAAATAGAATGATGTGTCCATATAACAACAGTAGTGCGTCTGCAGCTCTGTCCTCTGAATATAAATTGTAAAACATCGGAGTTCCTTGTCATCAATAAGTGTTGAACATTCATCTGCGAAAATAACAGATCAGAAAATTGTTGTCCAATAACAAGCAGTGTTCGACATTATAACGGTTAAAGAAAAACGATTTCAAATAAAAACGGACTACTATTTATATATTAGTTAATTCGAACTGAAATTATCGGCGGAAATGTGGAAAATAATAATGAAAGTAATGACCGTAACTAAGATTACCTGCGGCCGCGACAGTAACCCGCCGCGTGTTCGGTCGATCGATACCCACGTGTATTAATATTTCCCGCTCGTCTGATGACGCTTCATGGATCTCATTGACGAGTAAGGTTTTGACTTTGTTTATTGTACATTCATTATATCTGCGGTGTAATGCGATAACATAACACTCACGTAAGAGATGTTAAATGAGAATAAAGTATGAATTTTCAAGACGTTTCTTATCAAACTAGGTTTGATTCGGTGTCTTATAGACATTTTAAATTCATAAATAATATATTTTTTTCATAAATACATCCGCTAGCAACTTATAAAGCCTACTCTGATTGAATAGAAGTTGCTTTGATTTCTGTTATTTTACTTAACTCCAGTTAGTGTTAAAAACTAGTGTAGTAAAATAACACAAGGTTTAAATGAATTTTAGTTTGTAGGTACGTTAATTTTAAGGTCGCTCTGCGAGAACGAACGCATTTCGTCCGCTTATATCATTATATTTGACAACGCCTCATTAACTCTGTTCATATCAGAAATGTTTTAATGTAAGACCATTACAGGACAATTGACCCGATATTATTTAGTATTTTTATTATAAATTATAATACCCGGGTAAATGGGGATTTTTTTTATTTTTTATTAGATTTTTTACTATAAAATCCGTAAGAAATGAGTTTTTTTTCAAGTTTAGGAACTTTTATAATAGCGAGGTCCGTTAATCGATTAGACTTAAGAAAAAACCGTAAAGTTATTTAATTACTCAATAACGTAATATTTTTATGACCCGATCGATTGTTCTGTTATCACGCTCCCTCTATTGTCCGCTTTTTAGTTTGAGTTTCAGAAAATACGCTTCGAAGAATGAAACAAAAGACTTATGAACTTCATCCTAACAAGTATACGCCATCACACAGTCCCATGGACTGCTCACAGCGCCGGGAAACTTGAATCATTGAACTGCTGCCTTCTAGAACATACTCATAGAAACAAACGCACCTGCCATAGATTACTAACGTCAACCCTTTTCTGAATCAATGTTTCTACCACGGTTAAATACCCCTACAATTTGCACTTAAATACAGTCTGGCTCTACCGACGGTTAAAATACATAAATAATATTTATAAACATTATGTAATACTGTTTTTAATGGTGAATATATTTTATTGCACCCATTTGGTCAACAGTCTTGTTAAATAATTTACGCATGTGTTACACATTATAAAATATAAATATACTAGGTACCAGCCCTAAGACTTTAGGCAACATTTTCGTTAAAAGCTTTCAGACGGCTCATGTTTTCCCGACATCTTCAACAATTATCGGTAATGTACACACAAGTAAATTCCAAAACTTAACAAATTATATACTAAAACTTTTCTCGAGAATCACGCTATCGAGTGGTGATAACTGTTAGATAATCGGTACAGTAGGTTTTCACAGACAGACAGACAGACGCTGCGAGGGACTTTGTTTTAATCTGTATATAATATAATAAAGTATATATACTGTTTAGAGCCTGGCCGCTTAGAGATTGCATTTCTGACACCCATCAGTTCGACATGACTAGAGATGTACAGAAAAAGACATTAGTTATATTCAAAACGTTATTATTTCATTTATTATGCATATTTACTCAATTCAAAATATACGTATGTTTTTGTCGGAATCGCTTCAACGTAATGTAAATAAAATTGTTAATTTATATTTATTTTATTAATAATGTAGAATATTCGATGAGGATTGCTTCGTTATTTTGTGATATAATAAAAAAATGTTGACATGACCTTGCAACAGCGCCGTTGACTTTGTTCCGCTTTAAAAACTACAGTTATTTGTTATTATATTGATTAATTAATTACTCATATATATCTTAAACAAAAAATTGTTGTTTGTTGTCTGACGACAAACATTATTTTTAACCTCCCTGACAACAGTTGTGAGGAAGTTTAATAAAAGCTACGTTACTTTTCGACGTAAATTGTACACAAGTACAAAGTTACATCGATTCCATGACGTCCTGTCACAAGTGTGGTGTGTAGGCGGAGTCGATTCGATATGAGCGAGTACAGTTTGTGTGAAACGTGTGATCTTACAAGGTTGAAAGTCATTAAAACATTTTACTATTTTCCTTGACCTTGTTTAGATTTTTATTGAAAATATTATAAGTTGAAACTAGCAATGTTTTATATATATGTGTCCCTATTCAGTTTATTTCAACCAAAAGAAACAATGATTCGACATCGTACAATATTATAATGTTATATAGAAATATAATATCACGTCTACCAACTACGGGTACTTGTTAAATAAGGAGGATTTACTTCAAAACGACTGTGAAAAGTTTCCCAATTGGTCTAAAAAAAGGATTTTTTATACTTGTACCAGTATTTTCATGTTTGTCATGTGTATGTAAATTGTCGTTATATGGACTAAAAGATATGTAAAGCGAACAAAAAACTCATTATTAATTCATATATTTTACGCTTAATGTTATAACAAACTTGAATGTGAACTTAATAACTAATTTTAAGTAGTGTGATCAACATGTCAGCGTTCAGACGACCTAGAACTGTTTGCGAAACATCCTGTAGAGGTCCACGTGATCAAAAACACAAAAACAAACATTGTATATCAAACTTAATATCAAGGAGTTATGAGAGCGTGGCGTATTTAGTTGTAAATAAATAAGCGTAAAATAATTTTCTTCGCGTACAACAACAACTTAGCGCTCTGAAGTGTAAGCGATAAGGCATAAATTAGTGTGAGAGTCGATTCCGATCGGGCGACTGGTCACTGTGACCTGGTTTTCTTCATTTTCTAACTCAGTTATCCGACCGAGGAGTTAAATACTATAATGTTACAACAAGAATTCCTTTAAAAACTAACAAAGCTTCAACGAAAGAGATCGTTTTGGTGACAGCGAGACGCGTCCCAGGAGTTTTCTTTTTATCTTTCGAGAATGTCTTAGAAGTCACAGGCCTGAACTGATTGCAGCGAGCGTTGCTCCGTCGCGCGGAAACATTTTTATTTTTAGAAATTTAGTTACTTGATAGAGCATTTCTTTTTAACACATGACTAACATTGATAATTTATGTCCCAGATAATCAAATTTAATAACTATTATGCAGATTAAGTTACGTAGCAAGCAGAATTTACACAGCTGAGATACAATTGATTTAAAAACCTTGATCCGTCTTGATGTAGTGACATGTTTCGAATGATCTATATTTCTTTCTACAGTTAAGGGACTAAGATTATATCTACTCAAACGGCCCAAAGCTTTTGAAGGGATCAGTCCCTCCTCAATATAAGTTAAAAGCTGTACTTCCGGACCGTGGATTTTCATTCTGACGTGAAACAAGCGGTTCCAGGATAATCATGCAACAAGATCCCGCGCCGTAACCTATAAATATCCCGTTGTCCTGTGGGATAGCTAAAAATGTCAGCTCGGTTTTATTCACTTGCTACGAGACGTTAATTTTAATGCGGTTCCTTACGAATCTGGGTCACGTGACCTTTTTTAAGGGGTCACGAAAATATGATAAGATACATTCTATTATGAGTTACTCACATTGACTCGCACAGGAATGCCGCAAGAACGCGGCTCCCATCTATATGCAAATTAATATTGACGTTCAAGTTACATCACTTCGGACGAAAAAAATCTCGAAATGTTTAAAAAAATAAAGTAAAATTTCTCTTACTTATATAGATGTGAAAAATCGTATAAGTTAAGAAAAGAAAATTATTAAATTTTCACCGAATCTTAATTTAAGCTGCACTGAGAACCTTATACCCAAAATTTATAATATAATTATTTTAGAGATTAACTAATTACATATTTGATTATCTCAAAAAATTCTTTTGCTAAAAGCCAAAATATTGCGGAGTCGTCTTTCTGGCGCAGTGTGGCGAATACATCGGCCATAACATTACACGAATAAGTTGAAGGAAATGTTACAAAAAAGCTACATTATATTTAAATACCAAAAGCAAAATACAGGATACTAGACTACAAGTATCGATTCCTACTAATAAACTTTTCTGACTTAACTGACGTCTGCGGGTCGAAGAAATATTGTGCTCACCCACTGCCTACGCGTATTCCTATCACTTATTAAAGTTTAACGTCTCTTTTATTATATGCTTCACTTCTTTATTATGTCATTATAAACATGCATCGATTTTTATTCTAAGAAGTAATGTTAAAAAACTACCAGTGACTTCTGACTTTTATAAAGAACGTTAATTAAACCAGACGTCGCATCATAGTCATAATAACAATATGTAACGGTCGTACGTCAACAATCAAATATCAAAACTATGTAAATAAAGTAAATATATAAAAAAAAACATTTACGACATGGAGCTTTTTATAATATTGCGATATCTATAGAATCTTTATCGTTCCATAATAAATATCCTGTGATAACATTATTTTACAAAAGCTTGATAAATCTCTTACTCATGTCGTACACGTAACTACAGCATACTGCCTTAATATTTGTCACTTTACGTGTTTCCTAAAAATTTCCCAACTTTTTCTTAGGACTATTTTTATTATAATAAAAACCTTAATGTCCTCAAGTCGCCACTTCTTGGACCACTATAAATGTATTTGTAAAAGAACCAGCGAGATATGTAGCTTCACTACTATGTTACATTAATACTCAATATTCATATTACCATCCATGATCAGGTTCGAGGCTCTTGATCTTATTCCTTATCACAAGATGCTATAAAAGTATAAGAACTATGAACCTCGGGTATAAATATTTTTATTTGACTTCTGACCTTTAACAAGTCTCGTTCAAAGATTCCCGTAGCCAGGGTTTCTGTAACATTTTAATACATATTCTTTAATTCGACGTAAACATTTTAAAACATAATCTTTATAAAAAGTGTTTAAAATGTCTCTTGTTGTCAAAGCTGTCTGAAGTACTGCATTTATTTTAATTTTCTTATCACACGCGAAGTAAACGTGGGTCCTCTGGGTACAAGAGTGTTTTTTAAATTAAAGCCTTAGCATTTTTAAACATTTGTTCCAGGGAAAGGATCGACCCAGCTCCAGAGAGCGATGGTTTCTCGTGGCGGTTTTGGGAGAAGCGTCGGCTGGTTGTGGCGCTGCTGGCTTTCTTCGGCTTCTTCAACGTTTACGCCCTCAGAGTGAACCTGTCAGTAGCTGTGATCGCTATGACCGAACCGATCGAGCTCGAACTTGATAATGGCACGACTGTTTACGTGAGGGTTACAGTCACTTAACTATGTTCTCGATAAAAACCATCGTCTTTGTATATACATATTATGTGGCAATTTCATCATAGTAATTGATAATTCTCAGTCCTCAATCCTGCATTTCAGATATAGTAGGGACCGAGAAAAATATTTAAATTTTTCCGGATACGCAATAATCCCGTTCGATTTTTTACAAATTTTCCTTAAAATAAAATTTTACAGCCTTATAGTCTGCAGTCGCAGCGCTGTCATAACAATTTATAGTATTGTAGAGGTTTTTATTAAAATTAAAGACACCTCTACCGAAACGACGTAAGGGCGACGAAGTGTTTGACCCATTTAGAGAAATAAAGATCGAGTTTTATGGGCAGCTTAAAAATACCAAATGTCCCCTCCCGTCTTCGGGAAAGGACTCAAAATTTAACGTTCTATTAAATCGGATATGGAATAATCGAGGAACATCGAATTAAAGGATAATAAATGTCTCGAATATCTTACGCGTGTGATTTTTTATAAGGCTGTCTTATATCAAGTTCATTTTCATTTATTATTCTGGGCTCATAAAATATTATCTTTATAGAGGCTCCTCATGTAGATTTATGGAAGACATCATCGGGGACGATTTTATATGACCGAATAACTTCACGTACGAATCCGCAGAAAAGTTTCCACACAAAAATTATCCAAAATCTTTTTCATTCGTGATAGGCTTGGGTTTTCCTTCATAGGTTCCAGAGTTCGACTGGAGTCCGCAGACGAAGGGCTTGGTACTGAGCTCGTTCTTCTACGGCTACCTCCTGACACAGCTGCCCGGCGGTTGGCTTGCCTCTAAAATAGGAGGTCACAGGTTCGTTACCGTAAGAATAGCTGATGATACTCTCGAGACACTTTGGCATAAAACTATCATAAAAAAATTCCAAGCCTCAGCAAAAAGATTTAAGAAATGCATGTACTTGCTGTAATACACCTTATAAGTTATGAAATCACTGAGTAAAGTAGAGACGTTGCGGGCAGATAGACATTTGCACGGCATGTCCAGAGTGTCATGTCTAGTAGTGGAGACGAGAACATTGTTTCTAGGATGTTTGCTATCGGTGTGGGCGCCACGTCCCTCCTCACATTGTTCACGCCGCCTCTGGCACACATCAGCACCGGTCTACTGGTGACTGTAAGAGTCATCGAAGGACTTTTTGAAGTGAGTTCGTTGTGTTTAAAAATATGAGAAGAAAAATATATTATTACTTTTTTTTTTACTGCAATAACCACCAAACAAAATTACTATTCAAAACATTTAACGTGGTTTCTTTTTTGGTAGAAAAAAAAACAATTACTTAGTATTGATTGACTATTTAGTAAAGATTTTAATAATTTTAATGTTGAGATAAATACTATTCCATATAGATTGTAATAATTCCTGCTGATTATTTTTTTTTAACGATTCAAAGATACAGGTTTAATATTTCTTATAAAAATTCCTTTTTTATGTAAATAGTGGCTGTGACTATCATTATAACGACAAAAACTGTAAAAAGATGTTCTGAATTTGCAAAAAAAAAATTGATAATATAACAGTTTTTGTAGGGCAAGAATGTCACAAACAGTTGATTCAAATAATACTATAAATATATATCCTCTGTGTTTACTGTCTCCTCTCCGGTCAGGGTGTCACGTACCCATGTATCCACGCCGTGTGGAGCGTGTGGGCGCCGGCCGGAGAGCGCGCCCGGCTCGCTTCCTTCGCTTTCAGCGGCAGCTACGTCGGAACGGTGGTGTCCCTGCCCGTGTCCGCGTACCTCGCCCGCTACACCGGCTGGCCCGGCATCTTCTACGTGTCCGGTCAGTGTGACCGCCGCCCACACACCCGTGCTCCCGCCCGTGCTGATCGTATTGTTGGTCACGTATCCATTCGATCCTCTTCCAGGTATATTCGGTCTTCTGTGGACCACCATATGGTGGTTGGTGGTGAAGGAGTCCCCGGAGAGAGACCCTCACATCACGGCCGCCGAGCTTAAGTACATTCAGGTTTGATCGATTGCATCATACTTTATTCTACTTTTACTGATTTAGTCTTGTTCACGCGACATCTACAATCGAAGAGAAAAACAAAAACACACAACACAAGGATAGTATGAGAGAATCACGACGCGATATACATAGTTACGTGTGGCTTAGAAGGATCTCGAGTGATTTGTTCCAATCACTGAGATTTAGCAAATAATTGTTGAGTAATTCAATGGCTCCCCTCACGTTGAGCATGGAGATGATAGGAAGTTTGACATGCAGTAGCAGTATTCATGAAAACAGAGAAGAGCGCCGCAGGCAGTGACGCTTCACACGTTACTCACGGTACTACTGCTAGTGTGACAACGGCTGTCTCATACAAATACAATCTCGTCTTCATCAAGTCCTCAACTATTATAATTACTCGTGTTTATTATTTTTTATAAACTTCAGTCATTTAATTATCACGAGAAATAATTGACGACAGTTATTTTTTATTATAAGTAAGACAGGAATCTCTTAACTAACTTGTTAATTATCACTGGAATCGTTGTTTGAGAAAGCACGCCAGAAACAGAAGAAACAGAAGGTCCCATTAATATTCCGAACTTTCATTGTAATGTATTAAAAATATAAATAAAAAAACTCCGTAAAACTAAATTCTGCCCCACGCTGTTTGTTCGCCTTCAACAATAGTGTTTGGAATGGTTAATTTCATTAAAAAATATAATTATACCATTTCTGAGAATTTAATGAAGAAATTTTTTTATATATCCTATATTTAAAAAAAAAATACGTTTTACGAGAAAAATGAATAACATGGATTGAAATAACCCTTTAGAACGACTTTACTAAGTTCGTTTCTATTAGAGTCATATTTGGACCAAATTTTTCTGTCTAAGAGGAGGATTCCATAACTGTCTGTTGTTCACGATATCACCAGATCTTTGGCTGTTCTATTTTGTTGTGAGAACATAATTTTTCAATTCATAATATGGCTAATATTATTTATTATAAGAATTTAAAAAAATATTTATAAATGTAACAAAACATGTCTGTTCTTTGAATGCCCACGACTAAACCTTTCTGAAGTGATATCCGCTAACCTTTTAAACTCCACCGTCTATTTCCTGACACGGAGAAACAAATCGCATTACGTCCGATTTAATTCTATTAAACTAAGTTTTAGGAGATTAGAAGTTTTAATGTGTCGTTGTGTCCGAGGGTCGGGGGTCGAGGGTCAAACTAAACCAGCGTTCCCACAGAAATGTGTCACGGGGACGGGAGACAACACTCAAACGCTATTAACATTCACATATTATCCGGTTTACTGAAACCCTGACGTTCACTTGATTCATGCATCGATTAATCAAACGAACAGTTTGTATTAAGCTGATACAAACGACGCCGTACCATGAAACACGCTTCATATTCTGATGGCGCGTGAAGTAGCGTTCGGTAGGTCCAGTTAGCTCGTGCTACGTTATGAAACGGAAAAAAATAATAATGATATTGATGAAATTATATTATTTAAAAGTTATCTGTTGTGTTGTTAAATATTAATGTTAATAAGTCTGTCCATGTTGTGTGAATAGTGGTTTTGCTGAAACAGACGTTAATATTTTTGATATTTGCTTCGTTAATTCGCATAATTTAATCAAAAACCGTGTCCGACGTGGCATATGCAAGACATGTAATATGTATTAAGTATGTCCCTATAAAGTATACGAGTGTATAGGAGTCCCGAGGTTGTACGCGCGGTGTGCGGAGTCACCCGTGGCGCGCGATGCTGTCTTCGGGTCCGGTGTGGGCGATCGTGGCCGCTCACTTCAGTGAGAACTGGGGCTTCTACACGCTACTCACCTTCCTGCCCACCTTCATGCAGGGTTAGAGACGTCACAGTTCGTGTATCGAGAGCTATTCAATCGAATAACCATGTGATGTTCTGCCCCTCGTCTCCTCTTCATCTTCTCGTGTGCAGACGCCTTCGGGTTCTCGACGTCGTCGTCGGGCTGGTCGTCGGCCGTCCCCTACCTGGCCATGTCTCTCACCCTGCAGGTATCGGGCGTGTTGGCGGACTGGCTTCTCTCCCTCCGTCGCCTGAGCGTCACGGCTGTGCGGAGGCTCTTTACGTGCGGAGCTTTCGTGGCCCAGGTACACTACTTCAGGTCACGTCACAGTGCATCCTCGCTGTGTATCTCATCCCTGGTGTGTTTCCAGACGGTGTTCATGCTGGGCGCGGCCTACTCGTCGTCCCCCTCAGCTTGTATCGCGTGCCTCACCCTAGCCGTGGGTCTCGGAGGGTTCGCCTGGTCGGGTTTCAGGTAACATTTACTGTCTACGGTCTACTGTCTACTGTCTACTGTGTACTGCTTCCTGTCATTGATCATTATAACACTCAATTACTTCACAGTAATGTCCATGACTAAGTGTCCCAGCCTCCTTGTAAAGTCTGTCTCTTTATCAGGTGCTCGTGCTCACCTCCTACTTACTGACTTCACTTTTATTAGCAATTTAACATTACCTAACTTTGTAACAGTGTTTCTCTTAAAATATAACATATTTTTTCAGCACTGCTACATTTCATTAAAATTATTTTATAGTAAACATTTTATCCATCCTGCATAACATCAAAAAAACTAAAATTTAATTAACAGTCTAGTGTCTACTGGGTGTGTACCAACTCATATTTTTAACTAGTTTTTAAATGAGTCTTTTCTCAATTTGATTTTGGAATCAGCAACGGTTAGCACATCATACATGAAATTCAGTACTCCGCACGAGTGTTCACAGAATTATAATTTCATTTGATAAATGATTTAAAATTAATGAAAGCTCCATCTATAAAATATAAACAAACATTATAGACCGCTCGCTACTAGCGCCGCCTTCCACTCGATGTGACCGTAAGCAGAACTACTCGCCACTTGTTCTCTAATTCCATACAAACAAATACATCACGTTAAAACTAGTTTTGTATGAAGAAAATATTCGTATGCCTTTGTAAAGGCGTAGGCATGTCTAGCGTTTGAAAGTTCATAAATTGTAATTACGCAACTAGTGACTTTATAAACTAATTCTTCATTTATAAATAAACTCAATCACACAGTCTCCCTACCGCATCCCTGCCCGACCCGGCACCTGGATGGGATACGTGAGAAGTGTGTAGAGAGTGATAAAACAATAGGATAAGGTTTGTGTCACGTGTCGTCATTCACAACACTAGCGTTACGCTGCGCCCTCGCTCGGACTGCACTGCATTACGTGTCATTCCAATGTATAAGTTACATCACGGCCGAGTTTCATCAAAATCCGTGTCGCAGTTTACCATGAACAAAGCGTGTCTCTTGACGTGTGTCGCGTGTGTTATGTGCAGTGTGAACCACCTGGACATCGCTCCGCCTCACGCCAGCGTGCTGATGGGCGTGTCCAACACCGTGGCCACGCTGCCCGGGATCGTGTCGCCCGCCCTGGCCGGGGCCATCGTCACCGACAAGGTGCGGCACTCGATGCGACCTTATAATAAGTGCCCGTGTATGGATACGACTGGATGTTGCAGCTGACGTACAGTCGTGCCGTTTAGTGAAATGAAGAGCGTATCGGAGTAGCGTTGTAACATGTCGATGTCATGTTAATGTTTCAGTCGCCGGAGCAATGGCGGATCGTGTTTTTTATATCCAGCGCCATCTACCTGTCGGGCGCGGCGCTGTACGGCGCGTTGTGCTCCGGGAACAGACAGGCCTGGGTGGTGGAGGTCGAGGGAGACGCCACCTTCGACACGGACGGCGCCTCCACCACCACCTACGACAACAAAGCCTTGGACAGGAGTTCGGAGATGTGACGGAACAACACGACACACACTCGGCTCATTACTTGATACTGTGCAATATGATCTGTTTTAACAAGGATTTAGGATTTATAAACAAAGCTTAACCTCTCGGATGTTAAGTGATTGTGATATTGTAGCTTGTCTTTGACAGTTGGAAGTCTAGAGAACAATTGAAATAAAGTTATCAAAAAATAATAAACATGTCCTTTGCATAAAGAGCGCACATTGGTTTATATTATTTTTGTTACTATTCATGAAATTTTGGCAATTTCGTGACTAATTAGTTCCTAAGTGGATGATTTTGTAAATATACCTTTATAAATATGTATTATATTGTTAACTCATACGACTGTGATGATGAAATAAATATATTTAAACTAGCTTTTATTTTCTTTTATTTCGCCTTAACAAAACGAACACTACTTACTACTACAAATCAAACGAAAATAAGGCGGCGTTTTATATTATTACTTTAATTCTATATAAATCATTAAATTGACATGTCTCTGTTTAATAAGATCAATAATTCAATAACCAACAAAAGATAATTACAAAACTACATTAATAGATCCTCAAATAAACAAACTATTATTAATTAAAGCTCCACCTGTCGTGTGAAATACGAAACTAATACAGAATTAATAAAAAAACTATTTGATCACAAATGATACAATTTCAAAGAACTTTGATAAATAAATTAAGGTTTTTTACAGGATTTTAAAAGGAACTATCTTTCATAAATGTCAACGAATATTTTCTTAACAATTTAAAACACTCTCAGAGTCCGGAAATTGATTTTGATTCAATTGAAGTGTTATACAATGTTGTATATTGCGTCTTACATTATTGTTTATTTGTTGGGATAATATTATATGAATAAAATAAATTCAAGAGATTTGACTAGATTTCTAATAATTATCTCCGATTGATTATAGTGTTTCACAGTGAAAAAGATTGCATATTTATTCGTCAATATTACTGTTGTATTAATATAATTTATTGAAATATCTATTATTTAGGAAAAATAAACTTGCAAAAGTTTTATTTTACTTTAAAAATCTATTCTTATCACATTTCAATTTATGTCAAATAAATAATTTAGTAAAAGCTGTATAAGTTTCTAATGTAACTGATTAAAATTTTTGAATATTGTGTCGTCATATCCACCGGTACATTTGTCGGCGAGTATAAAGACAAGTGTAACTTTGTGTCGCCGCGCCAGAGCTGTAACGTAATTCGCGGCGACGGTGTATCAAAGTCGATCGTCTCGATTTATAAACATGGTGGAGACTAACAACCAGATGTCTTACAAACTGTTAGAGCTGATGCAGAGGACCGGCTACACTATCGCACAGAGAAACGGACAAAGGAAGTTCGGCCCACCGCCCAACTGGACCGGACCGCCGCCGCCCAGAGGATGCGAAGTGTTCGTCGGTAAGCTGCCAAGAGAAATATTCGAAGACGAGCTCGTCCCGCTGTTCTCGAGAGTCGGCAAGATATACGAGATGCGACTCATGATGGATTTCTCCGGCTCGAACCGCGGGTACGCATTCGTAATGTACACTGAACGGGCAGAGGCCACGGCGGCCGTGAAGCAACTCAACGGCTACGAGATACGCCCGCGACGACACATCGGAGTCGTAAAGTCCGTGGATAACTGTCGCCTGTTCGTAGGAAACATTCCCAAGACGAAGACCAAGGAGGACGTCAGGGAGGAGCTCTCCAAGCGCGTATCGGACATTGTGGACGTCATACTGTACAAGAACTGTTTTGATCGAAAGCTGAACCGGGGCTTCGCCTTCGTGGAGTTCACGTGTCACCGCGCAGCCGCTATGGCGAGGCGGGCGCTGGTGCCGGGCTGCGTGAGACTCTGGGACCAGGAAGTCATGGTGGATTGGGCTGAACCAGAACCTGACATAGATGACGAGCAGATGCAAAGGGTGAGTAGTATTAACTCTTCAGCTGAGCGATTAAAATATTATATTTTGTTTATGGCTACGTTATCTACGGTTTACGTTACGTTTAGATAAACAGAGCAATACGATCGGCGTTATTGTAAGTCCGTTGCGTGTATTCGGTTGCAGGTGAAGGTACTGTATGTGCGTAATTTCGAGATTCGGACGACCCCGGACGTGATCCAAAAGGTTTTCGAATCCACCATTAACCACAAAGTGGAACGAGTAAAAAAAATATATGACTATGCGTTCATACATTTTTACGAAAGAGAACACGCAGAGCTTGCTATAGCGAAATTACAAAACGCAGACATCGACGGTAGTAACATTGAAATAAGATGGGCCAAGCCCGTCGACCGCGACCTGTACCGCATACAGAAACTCAGTAGAGGCAATGCGAAGTTTAACAATAGCTTGGATTTGACACAAACCCTGTTGCTTTATAAACATCACATCGAAAAGCAGGAGTACGCAAACGGTCCCAAGGACGAAGGCATCGGCTCGGCCTGCGCTGGGGGCAGTTCCTGTTGCTCTCCGACAGACGCAAAGCCTCCAGTGTATTATCAGGCACCAGCTAACTATATTCTGGCAACGGTTAAGCTGGAATCCATGTGCAAACGGTCAGTCTAATTTTTGTAAACTACAACTTTAATGTGGTATGTGTTATAATTGTTCTAATGTAATTATACTTTTCAGCTACATGTGGTCTCCACCAGTATATGACTATCAAAAGTATGTGGATCCTACTGGCACAGAACTATGGGTGTGCCGTGTGGAGCTGCCTCAAGTGGGTCTGCCGCTGCTGTCTGTTGCGCAACGTGTGGGTCCCCTTGCAAGCCGAGCATGCTTCTCTCTTGAACAAGCTCATGTAGAGGCAGCAGAATTGGCCCTGCAGGCCTTGAAGGTGATTCTTAAACACTAACTTTCCTGAAATATATTTATATCTAAAGAACAGGTATTTGAGAAGGAGATTTCAAACTCTCAGATTTCAAAAATCTATTATAAATGGTTACAGATGTTGAGAGTGGACCTGATCCACCAGTCTCCTGGTTCCCTGTACTCCATGCCTGCAGCTTGTGTCGGTCTCCCTTGTGACTACCCGGTGTACTCGCTGGCGCCTGCTATTCCTGCTACACTACCTGGTTCCTTGCCAGCTCCACTTTCTGCTCCAATACCAACTATTTGGCGTACTGTTTAGATTTTAATTGCCCTTTGAACTTTGAATACTGTCCTTATTGTTGATACAATATGGATGGGATTCTATAGAAACAATTTTTTTATGTAAGTAGTTAATATTAAAATTTAGTTTTTCTTGTTATCACAATGGAAACGGGTTTTCTCGAGACTGTTCTTTGTTTAGATTATATTTTATATGTAATATTGTTGGGTATCATGTGTTATATCCCACAATATTACTTTCTCCTTGATAAGACCTCTTTGTTGACTCATTTTTGACCTTAGACTGCATAGTTTTTTTGTTATATGTTGATTAGCTATTTTAGTAGAAATATTTTTAAATGTAACGGCGGTAATTTTTATAAGTCCGCATCATCGGAGCTTCCTTGTGCATATACATCAGTATATTCAGAGAGAATGCACTGATATTAATATTTTTTTGTTGACGTACAAACTTAAGATAAATAAAACACATGTTGCATATACTTGAAGTTTATTTGTAATAATCCCAATAATGATTTCCTATTCAGTTCCACTGCACCAGTGGAACAAATTAGGGGTGAAATTAAATTATTAGTATAACCAATAGAAAACTGGTCACTTGTACCCTCATTTCCTTTTATGCACATACCTCTTACATTTTGTTCAATTTATTATTAACGAATAAACTGATAAAGTAGGGCATTGATAATCGTAATAATTTTACAATATTTTTAGGTAATAGTTATATTTTAAATATAGTCATGATATTTGAATTTTTTACCTTTATCTGGAGCTTTTAATAGGATGATATATTCTATGTATGCAGTGTTTGCTGTATTATTCTCCGGTATCAATATGAACGTCTAAAACTTTTAATTTGATCCTATGTATTCAGCGATTTAATTATGAAAAAGTTTCGATTAAATCCTGGTTCTTCACAATACACTTTTGATCCAGGCATTTTAAACTTTTTCCATATAACTGTTTCCATATTATACGAATGGGATTTTTCTACATAATGGATTGGTAATATTTACAAAAAGTTTTGCTTTTATTTGAACGCTTGCATGAATTTTGTATTGAATGTGACATTTATTGTGACATCTGACATGTGGATGCTGTAGTTTAATTTGACAATTGTATTTAACCGCGGGTGCTTACTCCTTACTCTTATAAACATAAACACGGTTTACAGATGAAATTATGTTTGGAAAAAGTGTATTTAGATCTTTACAAAAGCATGTCAACATATTAAGATGTTACAAAAGCCATCTGAGTCTTAAGAAATTTGAGATATTACTCAGACGCACACAAACAATTAGATGTCAGCATACAGTTAGAGATACGACAATTAAAACAAATCAAAATGAAGTTAATGCAAGAAGTTATAACTTAAACTCTTTTACACAAAGGACTCACACATGTGGAGAACTAAATCTAAGTCATGTTGGAAACAAGGTTATACTTTGTGGCTGGGTACAGTTTGTGCGTTTATCCAAGTTTTTACTCATCAGGGACTCGTACGGGCTAACCCAATGTATAATCAGCGGCTCTGATATTGACATGAAAGATTTACCATTAGAGACTATTGTTCAGATTGAAGGGACTGTAGTGGCACGACCGTCTACGATGGTGAATAAAGAAATGATTACTGGAAAAGTGGAAGTCGTTATTGACAAACTGAAAGTGTTGAACGAAGTAACGAAGTTGCCTTTTAATTTAAGGGATTATCAGAAACCAAAAGAACAGTTACGTCTTCAATATCGCTATATAGATTTAAGGTTTCCTGAGATGCAGTCAATTTTAAGAAAGCGGTCTGCAATGTTGCATGCTATGAGAAAGTTTCTCATAGAAGAACACAATTTTGTAGAAGTAGAAACACCAACGCTGTTCTGTCGCACACCCGGTGGAGCGAGAGAGTTTGTTGTCCCCACTCATCATTCCGGACTGTTCTATTCACTGGTTCAAAGTCCTCAGCAGTTCAAACAGATGTTGATGGCGGGTGGGGTGGACAGGTACTTCCAAGTGGCTCGTTGTTACAGAGATGAAACCACGCGGCCTGACAGACAGCCAGAGTTCACACAGCTCGATTTAGAACTATCATTTACAAGTTTAGAGAATGTTCTCTCTCTGATAGAGCAATTGTTGTATGACACATATCTCATACATCTACCAAAACCACCATTCAGAAGAATTACATACAGAGAGGCATTAGAAAAATATGGAAGTGACAAACCTAACATAACATATGACTTGTTATTGAGGGATGTTACAGAATTATTCCAAACAAATACTGACTCAAACTTTGGAGCATTTGTTCTGCCATATCCCAGTGAAGTTGGTAAACTTACAAGTAAACATAAAGAAAAAATAAAAGAGCTAAGAAAAAAATATAATGTGAAGGTCGTCTTGAATGAAAACATATCAAAAGAAGTAGGTAGTGATTTAAACAGTCAAATAACTAGTGAAGATTGTCATAACATTCTGTGTCTTGGTGATAGGGACGATGTTTGTATGTGTTTGGGTGATTTAAGGGAAGATTTGGCAACTTTGTTAAAATCTAGAAACCTTCTATCAGTGAAAAAGAGCTCCGAGCCACTGTGGGTGGTTGATTTTCCCTTATTTAATAAAGGAGATGAGGGTTTGCAAACTTGTCATCATCCGTTCACCGCCCCACATCCTGATGACATACACTTACTACATACAGATCCACTGAAAGTGAGATCACTTGCCTATGATATAGTGTTAAATGGCAATGAAGTCGGCGGTGGATCCATAAGAATCCATAATGGGGATTTACAGGAAAGGATCTTGGCAATGTTGGATATAGATCCGCAGCCTCTATCACACTTTATAAGTGCATTAAGAAGTGGTTGTCCTCCGCACGGAGGCATTGCTTTAGGTATTGATAGACTGATGGCGATCGCTTGTGACGCCGAATCTATAAGAGAGGTCATAGCATTCCCAAAATCCCACTTAGGCAAAGATCCACTCTCAGGAGCTCCCAACCTTTTAAGTGAAGACGATAAGAAGTATTATCATATTAAGACAGAGTCATGAAACATGTTTATGTAAAAAGTATTATTATAGTAATAGCACAAGTTTGTAATATATAAATAAATTACAGGTGAATAAAAAGTTGTTTAATGTTTAAGTGTATTTTTGTGTGAACATTATTATGATATATAAATAATTCCTAGGTTGGTTGTTTTAAATATGTCCTTTATCCGTTCAAAGTATAATTTCTAATACATAATAATTAAACGACTTATATTTTCCCTTTAACATGGTGCGGGAGACCAATATGACATGACTAGGGATGTAACGGTATGCAATTCATCTTTATTACTAACGATACTTGCAGTATAAATCTAGTTCTCATTAATATTGTTACGAAAATTAGCGTATGATTTTACTGTGCATTGTAATTATTATAAAATTTACATAAAATCAGGATTATAATTTTTTTCATATTTAATCTGTTTTATGAGCAAAATAAAAAAAAATTAGTCATAATTGGTGTACGACGTATTATAAAATAAGCATCGACTATATGTCGTAGCGGTAACATCACTAAGTTCGTCTATGACGTTACGTTATACGCTTAGCTTACTTTGTCTTTCCATTAGATTTTATTTGAATACTAGAAAACTGGGTAAGTTAAATATAAATTAATTAAGTGAGTAATTTCAGAATGATTATAGTCCTAGAATGTATTATTCGTAACAAGTCTTCTGTTTTATAATATTATTTCATTCATAAATTTAAAACTAGATTCATAATATTTTGCTTTCTTTTCTCTGCTCATTTGTAAACATTGAATAAATTTTTATGTTTTTAATGAGTTTGCGAAATAATAATTCTATTTATTATTAAACGTTATATTGGGACGGTGTCGTCTTTAATTACGGAAATAGATGGCAGTTGTTTAAAAAAACATTGAAAAAAATTACACAAGGACTTCAGTATCCAGACACTTAATGTAATTAACATTTACTTTTTTTGCACGGATGAAGGCAACATTGAAAACAACCAGCCAACCAACATTAAAATTTAATAATTACTCATAATTAGGTAAAATTCTTAAATTGATATATTTTTTATTTTACAATTGTATAGGAACAGTAGTTACAGTCCGTAATGATCACGACAACAATAATATCATATGTAGATGACATGGCCATTGAAGGATAGGACATAGTGCAGTTTTTAAGAAACTTCAGACGATCTTCCGTCCATAAACATGGGTGGAAGCTTTACACCAATAGAATTAAAGGCTTATTATTGTTAGGTATTAAGAAACATAATAAAATAATTCGCAACTTTTAAATTATATTGTATGTATTATTAAAAGTACTATAAAATCTCTAATAAACGAATGAATATGTGAAACTCTTTATCAATCGTGTGTAATTTAGTGAAATTTTCTTGGAGATAATTCCATTTATAGTATTGAAAATGCGTCTTAGATCTTAAAATTGTAAACGGATGATGAGAATAATGGTCCAGGTGATAAATATAGGTTAACATAATGTTTGTTTAAGTAATATATTAAAACAGATGAAAACAAAAATTCTGTGAAAGACAAATATTTCAGAATATAATATACGGTCAGCTGATGCGAGATGAGTACCTGCACTTCCGCCGAGGGAATTTTAATTAGTCCCATTACGTGAGCGGCTGTAATGCAACATGGGACAGATTGAAGAAAGACGGCCGGTGATAACTCAACTTTAAAAGAAACAAAGCGATATCACAGCGACAAACAACCAACAACCTGTCAGACTACTGTTTACGTAGAACGTAACGTATAAAGTTCCAATATACTTTTCAACAACAGCTCGCAGCGTTCGTATGTGACCAATGTGAAACTAACAGGTTAAGTAGGGTCAGTACCATCGGGAAACATAATGTGGAATATACTTACCGTGGTTCGGGTATTTTTCATTCATCACAAACAAACAAAAGCAGGAGAATTTCGTAGTCATTTTAATATTTAGTGTTTAAATATCATCCCACTAGTTGTTTGTATTTTCATATTTATCAGCTATTAATAATATACGTTACTGGAACCTAACATACCGGTACTTTTAGGATATCTTTTCAAGGGTAATTTTTTAATTGAAGGAAACCAGTTACAAAAAAATGTTAAGGAAAAACGTTGGCGTTCACGTTGGCTATGTGTGTATTTGTTACATCATTGTTAGTGAATTTAATATTGAGTATATCAGTACTCGAAGAAATGGCCGAATTGCAGGGAAATTTATTTTTTATTAAAAAATGTTTACCCCACATAAGTATAGTTACTGAAATGTTGATCGACTCTTATGTTGATATTATTCAACGGATTTAATATATTTTGTGGTAGAATATTTGTAAAATGTGGTTACAGTTGATAACCCTTGAAAATACACCAAATTCTTCAAAAACGTAAAAACCCAAGTATGTATACGGATAAAAATACATTATTTTTATTTGATTTTAATGATGTTTGTATTCAATCTAGCATCGATCATCTATCTGAACCGTTACAAATCAATTACATCATTAGTCATTAGGTATATTAATGTCAATACCGGTAATCATAAATTTTAGCGATCACAGAGAACAGTTAGAATTTTCTGTAAGGCACCCGAAACTTTGTACTCTGTACTTTTTTTGGGTTTTATTTTAAATAACGCCCTCATTCAATTCGCAAACAATGGACACCCTTTTTATGGAACGTACCTATGTATGTTTATTTTGGTGCAGAAACGGGCTCTCATATAAATTTCAACCGCACCACAACTCATCTTTTGACATTCTTTGTGACTATGAAATAAAAAATTGAAGTAATTTTATTTGCTGGAGGTGTCATTTTATGTGGTGTATTAAGTGTGGTCTCTTTATGTGGTACTATAATAATATTTACGAATTCCTGGTATGTGGAAAGGAATTCTTATAATTTAATTTGAATTAATTATTATTCAATGTTCAGAGAATTAGTTAAGGTAAACGTGGAGTAAATTATATACAATAAGAATTACGTATTTCTTTCAAGCTATTAGTGGGCTCTGATATTTTAATTTTATGGCAGCTAGTCGGTACCCAAAAACGTGCCTACCGATGTGGACTTTTGGTTTTTTCAGCTCTTTTACAAAATTGTTTTCATTCTGATTTCATTTTTTGTACTATATTATTCACTCTAGTTTGAACGTTCGAAATAGGTGATAAACATACCCATCGGTAGGTGAGGAAACATAGGTTATGGGACTGAATAAAGTGGCGAGCATAAAAACGGACTCTGTTGGTTCTAGAGATGATTTCCGAGCCTCACTATACAGGTAAAGTAATCTGTATGTATGTATATGTTTGTAGCGTCACAATACATACGAAGTTTCTCCCTATTCTCAATCAATAGCCGACGTTAATACTACAGGGTGCGAAGATTTGCGAATAAATTACTCTTAACGGTTCGTGTGTAGTGTGATGGCAACGTAGAGTAAGCTTACTGGATGGTGTCGTGATATTTATTTCTAACTCCGGCGATCATTATTCGTTGGGGTCTCAGTAACGAACTTCATACTCTAAGTCTATTCTTATTTCTGATATATATTATTCAAGTCCGTTGTGTTATATTTATTATATACATATTTATACGAATCACAATTCTTATTTTTAAAGTGTATGCTGATCTCCTGACACGTTTGGTAGCACCTTTTTCCTAGAAATATTGTTTGAGTTTATAGATATAAGATTTCAATATTTTTATTCTTATAGCCACAGATATTACATTAAAATATGACTATTACAATAGCAGTAAAGCTCAAAGCAGGTGGCCATATTTATATTTGTGAATTGATACTTACTGTATAACTCATAAAGTATTCTTAAGTCAATAGTTATTTTTTGGTGAAAGGAAAATAACTTTGTTTTTTTAATACATATTTCTATAGCGTTATCCTTAAAAGTCTTCATTGTCAAGTTCTTGTAAGTGTAACTGACAAGAAATAATTAAATTTTAGTTTGTAAATATATATTAATGTTATTATATATTAAAAGGTCCGTCCTAACTGACAGGTCCAATAAAATATGTCTAAAAGATCACATACGGCACTCCTCATAAGGGACACATTGTTTTTTGCTGTTCCTCCAATAGCCATCATCGCAGCGACACGCAGGTTCACAGATCACAGTGATACCTATTCGTCCAACGAATCTACATCTCTTTCCAGACGCGACTGCGTTATCGCAACCCTCATTACACACGGGACAGACGTCGAAGTGCTCATTGTTAGGGCAGTCGATGGGAGCTGGAGACGAACGGGGAGCATCGTTGTGTAAGATTAAATAAAATAATGTCATTGAAAAGGAGCTGCTCAGAGAACACTCATTCTGTAGATCTCATTCATTAAATAAACACTTACGACATTGTCTCGTCGGTATACAGGTCCCATTGGACACTCTGTGGTACTGGAGGTCACACGTGCAGGCACTGGCGCAAGGGTCGGGGCAGTCTTCACCGGGGCAACAGTCCGATTTGCAACTTATACCATCTTTGAGATGTTCATTGGGTCCACATACTTTTTTCACTGCAACGACGTAAAATCTCATGTAGTTTTAGCAATAAGCACTATAGTTTCTGACGTGATTTATTTCGTGTGCCCACATTTTAATTATTATTAGGGACACTTGCACCAGATCGGTTTTCGTTTTTGTTTATTTATGAAGTCAACAAGAACTTATTAAGTGACTTAGGGAGAGGTCAAAAAAACCTATAGTTCTATCCCGGGGAGACCCACACAGCCTTCCGACGGCCCCATGGGTCAGAACACACCGATAAACTGCTTCCCCAAAGAAAAAACTAATTATATAGTCATCTTGGTCTTTCTTTTAATTAGAAGTTAGATAATAAATAATATATTTTTTTATATACAGATGTCTGAGCGTTTTTGCGTATAACAGTTTTAACATTCATATATTCTTTCAACGCGGGAGTTGAGAGTGCGTTATGTCATGTTTGTTTGATCTTGAGTTCTGTTCTTGCTTTAAGAAATTTAATTAACACATTAAATATAATAAAGAATTGCCTTGATAAAAATGACAAACAAATAAAAAGAAACAATTACCTCTGCCATAACAAGACACAATACTTAAACACAACACTAACAAGACGACAGAACGCGCCATGACTGATTAATACGATGCAATGAAGATTGAAATAAAAATTTGTTCCTTTATAGCAGTGAGGCTTCAATGTCTGGTGTCTTGCTTTATTGTTTTTCAGAAGCGTTTCTCTGATGTATTTCAAAGTATAGATTATTCAGATGTAATTATTTATGAATTAAATATCTATTAATGTTGAATTTAAAGTGTGACCGAAGTGGATACAATTATCAAGGACCACTAAAAATAATGTTTCCATTATTAAGGAAAGTCAAAACTTTTATACTATACTTAGTTACTGTAAACAGATTAAACTAATCATCTTTTTTCTTCTCATAGTCCTTTCTTCGTCATACAATCAATACAATGCAGTCACTGTGGCCTTATTTGTTGTACAATAATATATTATATATAGTAAATGTTTATACGGCGTACGTTGCAGACAGTTTAGTGAGTTTAATAATGTCATTGTTGGTGAAGGTGATCGTGAATCCAGTAATAACATTTAATTGTTTCGTGTCATGATAACACACTACCGACCATTAACGACTTTATTTCCGTGGATGTTCTTTAACATTAAATATATGTTTTCATAAATATTTATCATTATTTGACGAAATTTCGTTTCGTTTTAATAATGACAGACAGATAAAAGTGACAAAGCGTAACGTTACCTCTCCCAATGCACGATACTAGCTGTGCTGTGTTGTTCAATGAAAATAATATTTGACAATTTAATCAATGTTTTCGTATTTTACTTCCGAATATTTATAATATTTGCAACACAAATTACGCCTTAAAATCTGAATTATGGAACTTTAGTGTGAATGCGCTTGTGTTTCAGGTTTTTCTTGGTCAAACGCCGACTAGTGGTGTCTTCTGAGTCAGGGTCGTATTTTTGCAGATGACAATTTCATTAACCCTTATAAGATTTCACCCGTTACTGTAGGACCTACATATTTCTTCCCACGGAGACCTATGAATTATGAAATGATAATTGTTGTATGGTTAAAAAACAGTTATGACAACCAACTGGTAGCGACAACTGTACAAAATACGACTTGTACGTAATGTTTCTTAGAGAAGTTTACAGAATTTAGGGTAGTATATTATTTTGGTCTCCAAGGTACATTCATGGAACGTGTCATAAAAATCCGTTAAGTATTTTTTTTCGTGGAAGAGTTATAAATATCCATACATCTGTGTATATTCACTAACTTTGAAAACAATAATATTAATATGGTATTTTAAGATTGAACACAAACTAACATTGAGACCTTAATCTGGCAACCAGTGGGCAGCCTTAGGGTAGGGCGTAGGCTTTTCATATTTATGTAGTCAATGGATCATATTTTATAAATTTACTTATTCTTAACTATTAATTCATACGTCATAAACGTTATTCTTAAAGGCTTACGACTAAATATATTTTAAAAAACCAACGTATGTTTAGAAATAAAGTAATCTTCAAAACTTCTATGGCTTTTTGGTAACATGTAAAGAATGTCTTCCTGTTATAAATCTCAGTAATCGCTAACTAATATAATGATTTGTTATATTAGTGTCGACGTTGTTTTTTAGTCACGCTGACGTTACCGGCTTTGTCGACTCTTGATCTTTCGTTACTGGAGCCCGAACTCAACCGGGCACAACCAACGGAATCCAAGTATAAAAGTAGAGCCGCAAAGTAAACAGGAGAACCATGAAAATAGTTAAGCCAGACAATAAGATAACACAAGTCTATAGACAATAAGCCTATTAAAGGGACTTAAACTAAAGAATGGCGAACAGACAAAACTACTCGGATTTAACATAATACATTATGTTTGTGGAAGATGTTAATGCATGTAGTGAGATAACAAATACATTGAATCTCAATTACAAGAGCATTCAGCCTTTGACATAGAATAAAGCGTGGAGAAAGATCTATTTACTACACACATGATTGTATGCATAAAACAATTCGGACTAACTTCAACCCAAAAGATAAAAGTGGACGTGGATCTTTCCTTTTTTTTTCTCAATTTGATAGAACAATTTTTTTCTCAATTTATGAGGTTAACTGGCTTCGACTCAGACTGCCATTTTACGATATTCTTCAACCTACAATCGGTAAAAAACAAAAAGATAATAAAAGACTCTCAAACTCGAACCACGAAAACACAAAAATTGTTCAAGTCTTTATCAATAACAGCGATTACATTACATAACAGCACCTCTGAGTAGATCAGAAGTTAGCGGAAAAATTCATAAACATTGTTTCTAACGTGTATCCCACTAGCACCAGAGGGTAGGATAATCAAACTTGATGGGATATTAATAAAAATCTTCATTATTGGAGGTGAGGCACAAAGGGATCAGATTTCACAAATAAACATTCAAATAAGACTGTTACAATAAAATGATGGGCCTATACTGTCCCAAGAAATGATCAGTGTAAATAGAAATTTATGAACCACCTGAACTTTGCTAGTGACAACATACCTGAAGGCTGAAAGTGAGGAACAACTAAAAAGTATGATGATCAAGTTGCTCAACATAACTATCAATCAATCAATGTTGGACTGAAAATAAGCTTGTTGAAACTTATCACCGTTAGAGGATGACTTTTTTTGAGTTCTTTCAATAAATATATAAAAAAGCTGAGAGAAGAATAACAATCACATTGGAACAGTGCGATACGTTTTCTTTGGGACTCCACCAAAAGAAACCGTATCGTCCCATCATCAAAAGGAACATATTACCATGCATGTGTTGTTATACTGTCAGCTCTAGCAGGAAGAATATGTTGCATTGAACACTGGTCGGAAGTCCAACGCTAAAACAAAGGAAGTCTTGATGCTTCGTCCCTAAGCTATGTAAACAACTATATGTATATTATATAATATGTATCAGTGGACGTATTTACATGCGAAGACTAAGTATTTACTTAAGTTACATTTCAAGTTAGTAACTAATTGGAAAAATATAGGATTGTTATTATTATTATAAAGTAAAAAAAAACAAACAATCTGAACTGAACGTAATTACATTAACGACAACCAGAGGATTATTAATAGTTCAAAGTTTCTTTAAAATGTATTTAAATTTACGTTTATTTAAGTTATAATTTAAACTTAACTTAATATACAATAATGATGACTGCAACAGTTTAAGAGCCGTAAAAGTTATTGTTTTAATGTCGTTATTAGAAAAATTAATTATTTTTATCGTTTCTTTACTTTAGTTGCACTCTTCCTGAACTTGCGCTGAAAAGCAATTTGGAAGTTTATTTAGATGTTTGGATTATAAAACATTAAACAAAAAAGGTGGCTGATATTTGATAGTTCACTCACGGCACTCCTCATAAGGGACACATTGTTTTTTGCTGTTCCTCCAATAGCCATCATCGCAGCGACACGCAGGTTCACAGATCACAGTGATACCTATTCGTCCAACGAATCTACATCTCTTTCCAGACGCGACCGCGTTATCGCAACCCTCATTACACACGGGACAGACGTCGAAGTGCTCATTGTTAGGGCAGTCGATGGGAGCTGGAGACGAACGGGGAGCATCGTTGTGTAAGATTAAATAAAATAATGTCATTGAAAAGGAGCTGCTCAGAGAACACTCATTCTGTAGATCTCATTCATTAAATAAACACTTACGACATTTTCTCGTCGGTATACAGGTCCCATTGGACACTCTGTGGTACTGGAGGTCACACGTGCAGGCACTGGCGCAAGGGTCGGGGCAGTCTTCACCGGGGCAACAGTCCGATTTACAACTTATACCATCTTTGAGATGTTCATTGGGTCCACATATGTCCTCAACTGCAAGTACGAGTATATATAATGCAAGTTATATAAGTGTATTAAAATCAGCTTATATAAGTAGTTTTTTTTATATAGTTTTACAATATATAAAAGTGTAAAATGGAAAAGTGTTTACCAATTTTTGTTATCGTTATTTTTTGTAAGACATATTTCATTATAAATATTACACCCATGGATACCAAAAAATGACAATCAAAATGTAATTAAATTACTAATAATATTTAGATGATGAAGTGCACAAATTGAAAAACTAAATAAATGAAAGAGAGTTTGAGAAACGACTGAAGTTGGCAATGAAAATAGACGCTGAATATCGTTTGAACTTATTACATTTAATATGAACATTTTAAATTGAGAACTTTCAAGCCTCTTCTGGAAAATGATAAAATCAGATGGATAAAATCAAGAATGAGTATGTTCAACAGTTTGGAAGTTCCGCTAAGGTTACTCCATCTTACGATATTGAGAGTTAAAATGAGTGATAATGTACATAGTACATAATTAATTACCTTCGTCATAACAAGACACAATACTTAAACACAACACTAACAAGACCAGTGAACGCGCCATGACTGATTAATACGATGCAATGAAGATTGAAATAAAAAAGTCGTTCTTATATAGCAGTGAGGCTTCAATGTCTGGTGTCTTGCTCTATTGTTTGTTAAAAGTGTTTTTCTGAATAAAATACAAATTATTCAGATGTAAATACATCTTAAGCTCATTGTTATTAATGTTAAATTGAAGTATTTATTAGATTCCTAGAATATAAAATGTTTTTTTTTTCTCTTTGGTTCATTTTAGAATATTGACATGTAAAATATATAAAATAATCCACTCGTGTTTGTGTTTATTAAACTGTATTTATTACACAGGGACGTAAAAGTTATTTTAATATTAATAGATAAAACTAAGGTTATATGGAATTAGGAAATTGGGTTTAAATAATGATAATGTGAATGTAAAATTGCAATATATTTCATGTTATCATATGGAGGACCAAATTAAACACAATATATTATTTATTTAATTTGCAAAAAAATATGTCATCATCATCATCATCATCAGCCTATAGAAGCCCACTGCTCAGCAAAGGTCTCTTCTCATATGGAGAAGGTTAGAGCATTAATCACCACGCTTGCTCAAGACGGGTTGGCGATTTTAATCTTATAATTTGAAATGATAAGACCAGGTTTCCTCACGATGTTTTCCTTCACCGTCCGTCAGTGGTGTCTGAATACTCATAGAAAGTATATCTGACTCGGAAAAGATCACATTGGTACTTGCCAGGTTTCGAACCCGCGCCATCACGTATGAGAGGCGGGCCTTTAACCTCCAGGCCACCACGACCATAAAAAATATATGTAGTGTGTGTATTTTAGAAAACTTTATTTAGGATAAAAAGATGAATGCGATATGAATGTTCCATGAGCATCTTTAACACGAGACATTTCTGCATGTTCACACTGTATCGTGTTATAGTCATTTCTAGTCAATCGATATATGTTTCATTATTTTAAATGGCCCTTCCTCAAAGTATCGTTAATATTATGTCTTCTCTGTCACGCGTCCGTCTATATAAGTTAACCTTTACAGAGAACGCGTTGTTATTCACCTCAGTGAGGTATTTTTTCATTCTTATTGTTGTTTCAGGTGATCAAGACTTTTATTACATTTGATACACGTCATCACGCCACCAACACCGTGAACTGTTGATGAGTCCTTCATTCTTTTTTTATTCTGTAACGATTCCGTAGCAATATTTCTAATATATTATCTTCTATCTTGTATTGCCCTGTTGTCGCTCGGTTTGTTGTTTTCTGTATCCATTCTTATGTTCCCGATGGAATAGATCCTCAGTAGCCAGCTCATTCGTTTCGCTCTGTTCGTTTCTAGCCTAACGACTACCACCAACTACCGACCTGATACTTAACTTGCTAAATGGTTCTATGTCTTAGTTTTTAATATTTTAGTTAACTTATTACCTCTACAGTGACTTCTAAGTTCTACGTATAACTACTTTGTGTCCCAAACTTCGTTCGTTTCGATCTCAGAATTAGTTCCAGAAGTAAGAGAACGATATGTACTTGAAACATAGATGTAGCAACCAAATCTCAACGCTATCCATAATTCTCTGTTCCGTGGCTCCTTATGAAATACTATTTTTATTTAATTAAAAAGGCAAAATTATTTATTTGCTACATAATAACAAGGGAAAAATGAAAATATAATTATGGAAAGAGAAAGACTTCCTGAGCTTTTAAACATCCATAGAAAAATATTTTCTTTTCGAAGTTCGACACGACTTGTAGGTACACAGGACAAGCAACGTGAAGTTCTGCTTACGGTCACATTTAATGGAAGGAGGCGCTAATAGCGAGCGGTCAATAATGATTCTGTTTACATTCCATAGATGACGCTTTTATCAATTTTTCCAAATCATGAAACGGTTGAAATTATAAGTGTCTGTGATGACTCGTATGGAGTATTTTATTTGCATGAATGATGTGCGAACTATGGATTAACCCAAGGGAAAAGACGCGCTCAAAACCTAGTTCAAAATATTAGGATAGGAACAGAGAAGGGAGGAGACGAAAGGTCGCAGTCAGCGGTCAGGGACGAGCACCCGACACAGAGAGGGGTACTTTACAAGGAGGCTGGCACACTTAGTCATGGACATCACTGTCGTTGTTCTTTGTTTAAAAAATGGCTTTCAGCCGTGTAAAGATATGGATATTACTGTGAAGTAATAGAGTGTAATCATGATCAGTGACAGGGAGCAGGAGACAGCCTGATATTATTTCAATTATTAAAAGGGAATGACAAGTTCTTAAAATTATACTATCATAACGAACTGTAAATTTAAAGACCGGAAAAATGTTTCTGTGTTTTCTATAGAACATTTCTCACTGACTCATGTGATTGAATGTGTCCTTGGTGTTCCGAATCATTGACTATCTGTTATCCTAACAACTGTTATGTCAATCAAAAATATTATTGATTTCTAATAATCAGATCACCAACAATTTCTTTTCAATGGTATGTTTTCTGTAATGAATATTAAAAAATAATCACAGCGTGAAATGTAACATGGAAATAACAAATTTATCAACGGTTTGAATATAGCATACTTCTTATGAAAATAATTAAATACACTACTGAAAACGTGATAATAATTATATATATATACACACCTACGTTTTTGAATAGTATTCGTTACCCGGATCTTACAAGTTTATGATAAAGATCATTGCTTAAAAATCGCTCCACAGAAACAGTCGGATACATTTATTTGATCAAAAGGTCAGAACTGAAGTCATAGCGACCATCAAGTACCTAAGGAAATATCAAATATTTGTAGATTTCGGCTTATAACTTCACATCATTTAGGTTCACAAACAACAAAACCTCTTGATAATTTAATTCGCTATAAAAACTGTTTCGCTATAAGAACAGTGTTCAGTAACTTAATCTGTATCTGTCACTGACTTCAACAGGTGATTGGATATTAATAACTTATATATATTTAGTTAGGCATCAAATTATATTATTGGAAAGTAAATAAGAATAGTGGAAGTCGTTTTTCTATATATGGCTTTCAGTCGATTTTTGTGCAGATATTTAGAATTTATTACAACGTGTACGTAGGTTAAGTTACTAAGTTAGGATATAATATTTAAGTGTAAAATTGTTTTTTGCTTCGTAGTTCCTGTGTTAGAATGTTGTTGACTTGTTATTTTTTATCTTACTTTCAATTTGAATATCTGACCTGTCTGTGTTAATGAGTCTTGTTTGTGTTACTTAAATGTTACTCGTTTTTTTTATTTTCTGTCGCTTTATAAAGAATTTATTTTTAATCTCAGACTAAAAAGAAGGGGGTTACGAGTTTTGATTGCGATGTGTGTGTACTATGTGTATGTGTGCGTGTATGTTCGTATGTATGTCTGCAGTATCGTAGCTTTCAAACGGATCGATCGATTTTAATGTGTTTTATAAATTTGAAAGCCGGTTTTCTCGGGTAGTTCTCAGCTATGTTAGGTTACCATCGGCGCAGCGGTGTGAAAATGACAACAATGTTCTTACTGTAAGATAATTCGACTAAATGCTTCACGCGTGCTAGAAATATATTCATGGGTAGGGGGTTATTGAAAATTTAATAATATTTTATTATCTTATTGTGTTAATAAGAAAATATAAGTATCCAATTTATTTCAAAAGATTTTATTAAGCAAAATAATGTACAATACACATTGTCCTAATTAGGACTCTGGGATTGTTGATGGTTTTCCTCGTAGTTTAGCTTTAATGTTTGCTGTAACCAAAATTACATATGATTAATAAATTTCAAATATCAGATATAAATAGATTATTTTGCTAAAATTATAAGTTTTTCCAAGTGAGACACCAGGATGTAACTAGATCGCAGTTTCGTGATATATATCGTGAGGTTTCTAAAGTCAAAGGCTCTTCTTGTTCCTACTAAACTTACTGATATATTATTTTATGATGTGCTACATCTGATACAGTAAGATATACGAGTATGTATTGTATATTGTTTATTATCTAAGTGGTAAATATTTTTCACTGGTGGCTTAACTTATATGTGTATTTTAGTTAATATCCAGTAGTCGATTCTAAAATTGTCTCGTCTATCGTGATGGTACAATGTAACACAATTACATGATCTCGAGAGCCCATATTTTAATGCTATGTAGCTCTTGTTTGTTAGCCTCAATAAATCAATGTATTAATGCTATCTTGGTCAAACGCCGCTTCAGTCATACAAGGACTGCTGCCTATTTATTCTTTAGTGGACAAATTCGTTACTCCCCTAGTGTACTAAGTATCGTGTGTTTCTCTAAACGAGATAATGGTATTAGAGTAGTAACTAACGGCACTCATAGTAAGGCACACAGGTCCCGTGATCCCTCCAGTGATGAGGCTGGCAGCGGCAGGCGGGGCTGCACTCCACCACAGTCAGTATGAAGAAGGGATACACATCAGTAGGGGCGGCGTCCTCACACTTCTGAGAAGGAAACCACGGAGGACAACTGTCGTACACCTCCCTCACACCCGAACACTCGAACGGAGCTAAAAACAAATCTCAGGAGTATGTAGCTGAAGGAGTTTAAACGATTCATAGAAGAGAGCTTTGGTATTTTACTTTACTTCTTTTTATTTTAACAGTCGGGATTCGGATTTGGGTTTCCATAATTTATTTTAGTTTCGAACATATTTTATATTTACTACGTCAATTCCGTCGACATTTTCAAAATTGTCTTAAGATTTAATTTACGATATTTTATTTGTAACAGTTTTAATTTTTAACGCAAATTTTGAAAGTACTAAGATTTTTGGTTCGTAAACATTCCTTGTTTTACAAGAGACATTGCAAATTCAAGAACTTTTAATCGTATGTGTTGTTGTTGACTGAAACAACTCTTTACATCCTCGACACGGCACAAAGGAAGTCATTAGGTACCAAAAATGACACCCGCGGTGGGATAACTTGTCTCTAGCCACTAACTACAATAAAATCGATTTTAATTCTTATTTAAATCATTTTAAAACAAAAAAATACAATGAAATGTAAAGACAAATGCAACGTATGATGAACGTGTTGGTACCCAGGAATTACTCCTTACTAGATAACTCTCTCTTTCTTTCAATACTATCAATACATCAAAATAACTTACGACATTCAGTAGTAGGTATGCAGGTTCCGTTGTCAGCTCGTCTATAGTTGAAGATACATTTACATGTCGGCGGAGGACACTTCTCAGGTCTGGGGCAAGGTGTCTTGTCGTGATACCGACTCTTAGGACAGGAGTCGAAGTAGCAGTCTCTTGGACAATCCATTGCTACCTCGTTGATCCCGCATCGCAACTCAGCTGAAATATATAAGCAGTAAATTGCTATAAATAAATATTTATAGTAATAGCGGCCTTTGCTTTGTCTGAGACCTGAAGGCATGCTATAACAGTGGTTTGAGGTGTCGAGGTTTTTAACTCTTTAATCAACGTCCTGTGTTTTGTCTCGATGACATTTGTGTTCGATGTTGGATTTTCCCAATAATAATGAGTCGTGTTCTATAACATACCGACTAATAATACTTTTTAAATAGTACTTTAAGTTGAATTTCTCCCAGTATGACTGGTAGCATCTTTTAAAAAATACAAGTGGTCGGGGAAGGAAACAATGAAGTTGTTGCATCAGTTCCTTATAAATGAGTGTCATTCCATTATATATTAATTAAATTAATTTCAATATAATTGCTGTTATAGTTATCGTAATTTTAGAGTTAGTCAATTTAAAGAATAACGTTTGGATGTCGGTACCTACTGGTGAACGTGGATTAGATACACAAAACATAACTATTAACTATTCCTAAGTTATTAATGATAAAAACACAATGTATGTGTTTATTTAAAAGTCACGTCTATGATAAATGTGCTAAGAGAACGCTCCGTAAAACGTCTCATTATGCTAACATGTTCCTTATTTTTATTGAACGTCACCTTTTGGACTTTCCTAATGACCATGAAATTAAGATTATTTAAAAAACCGTTTTATTTATGTTCGCTATTATTTAAACTTATCGTATGACAAATTGTTCGACAACTCAACATAACTCCGATTATATATTTCCGATTATACATTTGTGTCTCGATTCTAATGACTTACGATGCAATAAAATACATTGAAACTCACCCGCTGAAGATGCCGCTGTATATAATATTATAATAGCACTTAACATTTCAAATGACAACATTTTACTTTACTATTTCAGACAATTATTAAATTGAATGTGAGAAATGAATTAGTGAACTGCTGTTTTATATTAACGGTTGCAACCTCTGTGAGTTTTCTTTAAAGCGCCATCTATTTATCTGTTTCTATATTTAATAACTTACAGGTTATAAATATACATCTTAATACGTAATTTAGCAGACAGACAAGAGATGGCAGGCTTGTGATATTACTGAAATAAAACTGTGATCAAATAAAAAAATTATACATAAATTTTCTAAGTAACTTTTATATAATATGACAACTAATGTAAAGACTAACTATAATTATATTTCAATATTTAGTGCTCAGCCTCAGTCAATGTGCTCCTCATACAATAAAACTGGATACATTTAGGATTTAAACTCTTAATAATGTATGAAATTATGTAAAATTAGTTGCCCGAGACATCGTCTACTTAATTAAAAAAAAACAAAAATCAATGAAAAACATTCCATTGTCGCATGTGACCCGGTTCCCACTCACGATAACGCTTAATATCGGGAACGGGATAAAAAGTAGCCTGCTTTACTCCTTATTACATCAGCTACCTGTTAATAAAAGTCCGTCAAAATCGGTCAAGCCATTACAGAGCTCAGCCGGAACAAACAGACAGACACAAATTAAAAAACTACCGTATAAATATTACATATACGTAGTTAAAATGTTTATTATTTTTATTTATTTGTGCACATGTATAGATTATTATCAAATGATTCGCTTCTTAATGATTACAAGAACTCGTAAACCAATTTCTATGGCATTATATTAAAATTTTATATGATATTTTATAAAATAGGCAACGATTACCAGCACATTACTTAACATTAAAAATAAATTTTCATTTTAACTTAGATCATATAAAATAACGAAAAAGACATATTGTGATGAAGAAATGAAGAAGGAAAAATAAAATAGCTCTATAATATGCATAACCCTGAACATTAATATCGTTTGTTATCGTTTGACAAAATTTGATGGCTAGGGAGATTAAAATTTTCAAATTATTGGGCGAATACTATATCGCAACAAACCAAATAAAATATTTCTATTATTACTATAACTTAATAATATAACAAAGTAATTGTGTTAAATTAAAAACGAATGTTCTGATATTCACAGAATAATAGGATGAAAAAGTTTTATCCCAGAATAATTTCAATGTCAATCACTCTTATTTAATGGATTAGATTCTTATCATATTTAAAAGACAAGTGAATGATCGGTATAAATCATTCTAAGTTATGAATAACTGAGTGCTGCTTAGGGTTTAAATACGTAAATCGCGGGAGGAATCAATTTCAAACTGCTTATTAGGTAACAGTCAATTGTGAAAATTAGAGTTGTTTCCTCATTATTGAAATCTACTGAAGTATGTCGTTTCCAAGCTTCATTTACAATTAATTTCATTCAAAAATGACATCTGTTTATAACTCTACAGTCCACAAACAAAGAGATTATCATTTAGAAAAAACAAAATAAAATGATGGCCGACACGAGGATGGCGCGATTGTTGAATGACTTTGCAATGAAAAAAGCCTTTTCACATTTCCCTTGAATTGGGAAAAGGCTCGGATGTTCTGTAAAGAAAAAGGGATATGAGGACGAAATCTATTTTGTATTTCAATACTGATATAACGCTGGAGGCATAAGAATTTGTTTCTTAAATTACCATTTTGGTGACATGTTCTGTTGATGAGATAAGTGTGTTTGCTATATATCGGCGCTATCAGCTTCAATGACGGATGCAACACGAAAATAACTGAAGGCTGTCATCAATTATTATAACAACTTATTGGTCGTCGTTACTATTGTTAAAAGTAAAACGAAAACAAAGGCTATTTAAAAGGAGAATAGAACTATGTTTAAATTCTGGTATAAATATGACGTCTGGACGCACGACAGCGGACTGCAGAGTTCAGCGAGTGCGGATCATAAAGAATGTGATTATGAAGAACCTTCGAAAAATACAAGAACATTTAGAAGAATTGAATATTCATTTTGAAATATCTGGAACATACTGAAACAAGTGACATTAGGGACGTCAGCGAGGCTGGCGTCCTCTCTTTAAAATAATGAATTTATAATAAATCCGATATATACATGATGTACATGGAAGTGACCCGGAGTGAGCGGTTGAATAAATCACTCATGTACATTGTAAAACAAACAGAAATATATACGTGATGTCAAGCAGAAGTTGTAGCTAATAGCTCAGTTAAATTTATTTAAAGCAATAAATATCCACCAGATTTATTAGTGACTAGATCTACGATAGCTATTAGTTTCAGATGTTAGGAAAGAAAAAGTTACATTGTTTAATTGTTTTCTCATCATAAGAAACTAAAAAGTCTTGTATTGTCTGGTGCACTGTTCTGTCGCACGGTCATCATGATATGTGGAAAACCCTCGTGAAATACATCAAAAGGACACAAAGGTACAGGAAAATAAACGGTTGATTAAACTGACGTTAGGCATAGAGTGATATGTGACCGATGTGGACGCTATATAAACTATAATAAAGTTCTTGCAAAAACATTATTGTCATTACGTGTAACAACCTGCCGCTAAATGTTTGTACAACATAAAGAAAATTGTATACAAATATTTAGTTACAAGTAGATAATGATAATATTCCATTAATTAAGAAACACTTGTACAAAAATTTGATTTATGTTAAACGTCACGATTTGTACGCGGTCCGCTATTATATATAATATAATACGATGGAATCTTTATTGATATCAAAGAAACTTTCACAATGAACTTCCGACAATCTGAATCTTAAAGGGATACGATTAGTGTTTATTATGAAGTACCTGCAAGTAGAAGGTGTGTAGTTTTGTCTTTACAATAATAATAATCAGAAAATGTTGTAATTGCTAGGTCGTTCTTGTGATTAAACATTAATCACTCCCTCATTTTGATGGCTGTCTCTCTTGTAAAGACAAGGACATATAATACTGTAGGTTCATTCGAAAAGCGATCCGTCTTCTCATAATAACATTAAAATATTCATTTCGTTTTCACAATCCAGACGAAGATAAAGAATATAAATTTAATGTGATCCATAAAAATATTATTGCCGACTTACTTTGATTGATTCAAGAAAAAGGTAAGCTTCGAGACAAACGAGTCATAATACACAAACAGATTTAAAAGTGGCGTTTAGTAAATGATTAATATTATCTTTTTATTTACTTTGCTTGTCTTAAAAGTAAAGAAATATATATTTGTAACATTAATAAAATTTTAAACATTAAATATGTTGTCACTAAAATTTATTTAAATTATAACAAACGAAGTATAAGAAAGCGGCGTATGAGAGGCTTTGTGATATATTTATCCGTCTGTTGTTCCACTTAAATTAACATTGAACCCAAAAACCATACAGTTTCCAAGAAAACTGAAAGTGGTTCAAGGTTTGGAACTGTTTTCAAGCAATAATAAATTATAATTTTATATTATTTCGCAATTTTAGTTCGGGGCCTGCTAACCGTATTTCACAATGTTTGACGCAGACTGTACATTAATATTAATAAAAATTTCAATAAGAATTAAATTAAAATTCTCACAAAAATAAACTATGGAATGTTATTTACACATAATGGTTTAAAAAACAGATTCTTTGAATGACGAATTACCTTCGTATTTTCTTAATAGATTATTACCCACTAATAACTATTACTCGACGTCTATCAAATATTTGGTAAAAATATTTGTTTTTAATTTCTTTTTATTTACGCTTAATAAATTTCTCGCCGAATGATATATGAGAGTATTTGACGCAACTCGGACTTCATTTACATTGGCGCAAACATCGAGAATTCAGGTAAAGGAGTACATCAAACAATAGTATTGTATGTTCAGCTTTCGGTTCTGTTTGTTTTGTGTGAATTTATAACAGGAGGCCCCTTTACTAAGACTTTACAAGTGGTCGGGTCGCACCAGAGACGGCGAACATGACTGAAATTATATCAAACGCGTTCTGTCTCGCGTTGTTCTTGGGTTTGGGGGGTGAGTTACATGTGTTAATGATATTAATGAATTTTGTTACATTTTATTAGAACGTCATAAAATATTTAATAAAATTATGTGCGTATAGAAACTCTTGATGAAATATTAATACGAACTGTTCTTCTGATTCCGTCTTTTATATCAATATATGTTATTACGTTTTAGTTTCAACACCTCAAGGAAGTAGGTACAACGAACCGATTCTACAAAATGAAAGATATAGTGAATTCAATGCAGCACGAAAGTTTGATGAACCCGCGGTGGCGTACGATGTTAAATATAAGCCGAATGGAGTAATGGGGCAGGAAGCTGAAAGGGATCTATTATTTCAAAATGCAGGCTATAATCAAAATACCTTTCAAGGCAATAGAGAGGAAATTTCGCTAAATACCCAGCATGTGCCTCTCAATCCATCTTTAACAAATCAAGAATATCAGCGAGAATCAGTTCTAAACAAATATGAAATAAGTGCCATCAACAACGAACAAAGGATATTGCATAAATATCCAGAAGATTTCAAAAATATCAACATACAAAGGAATATAATGCCCCGGGATAAAGAGGAGCTTATCAATGAGGAAAGGAATATAAAGAAAGTAAAAGATCTCGCACCTGCAGTGCTATATAAACCTTCCTTGTCTCAAGTAAACAGAATTCAAAACTTTCGACCAAACTATGAAGAAAACCGTGAAATCAATGTTCCTGGCATCGGTGCCATGATGTCAGAATCAAATAACAACAGAAATGTTATTTTATCAAAAGTAAATTCTATTTCTCAAATAAACCATATCAATGAGAGACTCAATTTGCCAGTTGAGCGTTTAGCCAATAGCATGGACCAAAATCGTGACGAAGACGGAATACAAATAGACGTACCAATAGCAACACCTGAGTACATAAATTCAATTTTGAATAACTACAAACCCATGACACAAAGAAACTTAGTCTCCCTTAATGGTATGAAAAATGAAAATAGTTTACTTTATAGTACACAAAACATAAAAGGAACCTTTCAAAATCCTTCAGCAGAAATTCTTTACAAGACAGGCCGAGCAAAACCATATGAAATAAGTAGCGAACAAATATCAGATTTGCCTCAGGGTAAGATGAAGAGTTTAAGAAAGTCTTACAATATGTGCTTGGGTAGTAATATAAGTTAAAATGAAATTATCATTAAATAATTGTCTTATTTATTTCAATGCCTGAGGTTAAAAGAAATGATCATTTTTCTGAGTCTGCTTAGTGGGATGGGGGGGATTGAATATTTAGGGGGCTAACCCTTTCTTCATGGCCTGGCTTGTTTAGATATTCTAGGAGTTTTAATTTTATGGAATAAATAAAAGAAACTTCTTCATTTAATTTACAGGACAAGCACGCGTGGGAAATATTTTAAGCAACCCTCAAAGATTAAAAGATATTTATATATCTTCAAAACCATCGAAGCGTTACATGGTTGTGTATCCAGATGGTAGAGTGGAGCAAGTTGATGAGTTGGAAAAAATCCAGAAAAATTATCCAAATTATGTAATGCTTCAAGCTAAAGAACTTTTGCAGAAAAGTCAAGTGAACCCAGTTATAACTCCTGAAATACGAGGCTCTGATAAGCCAGTTCTCTCTACTATTTCGCCGATACTACCAATAAATCCCTTAACGGATAGCAAAACAAATCAATTAAATAAAATTGATTCTCAAACTGTAAAAGATCAAAAAGTACCTGTCACTACCGACACTGTCATTGGTCCGTATAAAGATGCTGAAGATCTGTTGTCAGATTTGAAGCTCGAGAAGGCTGAAATAGAACCCATTAATCCAGTTCAGCAAGTCTCTTCTTATAATGAGAACGTAATAAGTACACCTGAAATTAGTCAAGGACAAAACATTTTGGATAAAAATGAATACCCAAATCCTGGCCATAATGAAATAATTCCTACAACAGAAATCCCCTCAAAGGAAGAAATAGTTACAAGTAAGATTACGTTTTTTATTTTTGGTATGTTTTTAAATTCAGAATGACTGTTTAATATGTATTTTTAATGTTTAGCTACTAAAAACACGGTATCAGTTGAACCGGACCCTCCTGGGAATAATCAAGTTTCTGATAATCAAGATCAACACAATAGATCCTCGCTAGATAATAGTCGTGAGATAGATCAATTGCCTACAAAGTCGGAAAAAGTAACAGGTAAGTAAAAAATCAGTCTATTTCGTATCTGTGATTGTTAAACTGGGTTAAATATAAAGTAATTTAGAATTATTATACTTATTATATTTTTAATAAACCAAGAATTATTCACTTTCTTTTCTTTTTATAGATAACCATATAAAACCTAATAAAAGCACAGAATCAAATGAAAATTATGAGGAGGGTAAAACTACAGAAACCTCTAATCCTGAAATACGTTCCCCTAACGAAGACACAGAATTATCTAATCAAAGTTTAGGTTCAGGTAATTAAACAACTTATTCTATGTTTGTATTAAACAGTGTTTAAGAGATTAAATGCCTATAAAAAAAATTGTTACATTCAGATATAAGCAGTTCCCCAACGCCACCCGAACTATCGCAAAATACTGAAGCTAGTAAGACAAACGTATCAAATGAGACAGTAACCGCTGATGGAGACAAGGATTCAAATGGGAAAATACCTAGCACAGAAGTTGAAAAGAAATATGATGATGGTGTGTGATTAATGTCTTTATGTTTATAATTGGATGTGTATGATTAGATGTTAATTTATCTCTCGTGTTTCCTATCTTTACAGAAAACGTAGATAGCATAGCACCGGGTACGGAATCGGATATAAATTCTACTACCAGTGAAGCTACTTCACTATTTTCTCCAGTGAACCCTGAAACAACGGATCCCACGATAGACAGAACAACGGTCGAAAATGAAAGTAAAAACATAACCAGTTAGTACTACATTTATGATTCCAGTTGTGAGAATGTTACAAATATTCTAAGCCTTATCATATATTCTAAAATTAATTTACTGCCACTAGATTATACACCACTTTTATCAAATGGAGGAGCACTTATAGATGGAGAGGAAGCCTCGAATTCAACTCAACCGGAATCAATTAGTTCAATCTCCAGTCAGGGAGATAATAAAAACACTTCTAAAGTCCAGTCTTCTGATGTGTATGATGATGCTTCTTGTAAGTTTAAAATTTAATTAATCTTTATTCTATATGATATGTCGAAATAATATTGTCAATAATTCTTTTTAGATAAGGATGCGTCTCCCTCTCGTAATAATTCTGAAAGTATACCCCTTGAAGACGACGTTTCACGAGAGGAATCAGATTTAAATAAAAAGCCGAGCTTAAGTCTTAAACAGAATGTATCCAATTCTGAGGGTAAGTACGACACCCAAAGACTATTATACAGGTCCTTATACAAATTTTAATATATTAATTTTTGCTATAGAGGAATTGAACCCTATATCAAAGGAAAGTGTGAAAGAAAATTCAAGTATAGCGATCGACGACGTCCAAGACACAGTTATAAATTCAAGTCCAGACAGTAAGTTCATAGCCATAGAGTTAACGTAAATTGAAGACTATCCTAATGTAAGTTGAAGTAAAAAAATATTATTAATATGTTGTTTGCTATCGCTTAGGTGGACTGTCCGCTTCAAATAATGGAGAGAGTTCAGTACCAATAGCTACTTCTTATGATTCATACTACCAGAATTCTACCGACAAGAATGTTGAAGAGAGACGCTATGAAGATGAAGACGATAAAGAAGAAACGTCAAATGATAAACTTCAAACAGGTGAGCGTTAATTATTAAAAGGCAGTTAAACCAATGTAATGCCTAAAATACAATATCTCAATATAAAAATAACTTGAAATCTTTAAATCATTTTCAGACGTGTCCACACCACCAGCTAGTGCTGAAAGTACAGACAGTGAACCATCGTGGTTTAACTTCAATGAGAGTCTGTTAAAAAAGCTATTGAGTAACGATGACTTACACAATTCATTCTATTTCTTGTTCCCGCGACCGAAACCTAATATAAAAGAGACGAAAGAGACAATTTATCCGAACGGAACCGTCGTTATTGAGACGACTCAGACGATGGATGCTGACGGTACGTAGAAAAGATATAAAATATTGTTGCAGCGAAATGTTCCCCCAGACACACTCATTATAAGTGAAATTTTTCTTTAAAGACAGACCAATCTACAGTATTCATTTCTTATTACAGACGGAGAGAAAACTACTTCAAAATCAACTCATCGCTGCGTTAGTTGTAGAGCATGTAACAATACCTAAAAACATAATAAATGATTGAGAGCAGTCATTATTGTTATTAAAAGTCTCAAATAATTGTAAACGAATGTATTGGGGGAGTTGTTTAAGTATATATAACATTTGTTGTAATTCAAGTATGTTTTATTTATATAACTTTATTTCAAACCACTTCATGTAAAGACGTAAGCAACTAGATTTTCAAAAGTGGAAAATTATTGAATATTCTTCCTATTGATTTAATAGCTTGCAGAATAAACTACACATTAAGGTATATAATAAAATAATAGATCACAATTCCAAGACTTTTACTTCACATACACTGATATGGAATAATTCAAAGATTATTTTATTCAGCTGTAATAAGTACCTTTTTTTAATTTTGTGATTTTTTGTATTAAGTGTTCGTTTTACTTTTAAGGATATTTTACAGCAACGGTAAGAAGTCGTGGCGGTCGTTTTATTCCATTAAATATTTTCAAAGGTCTTCAGAAAAAACCAAATCCATCTAAGTTTTCTCCAAACAAAGATGAATATTGTAGGGACCGTTAGAACTGGGAACTATTCACTTTTTTCTAAGACATCGCTTAATTTTTCAGAATTTATTTCACTTAGCACGTACTTAGTAACAAGTACTACTTAACGTACTTAGTGACAAGGATCCTTAGTAATATTCGTTGGAAGGCAGTTGATTAAGAAATATTTAGTATTATTCATTAGACGTGGCATGCGATGAACAAGTCGTCCGTTTATAAACCATTTTTTTAAATGCTTAAAATTAAAGTCGTTCCAAACTGAGAAAACAAAACACTTACATATTTAGCCGTCTACACATTTCACACTATGGTTAAGGAAAATTAGCAAGATTTTATATTATTTTTAAAAGTAGAGAAATTATCTCTGCACAATAACACGAGTATAATTTGGCCATCGCCAATTGTCTAAGCTTACTTATTCGGCATCGTAAAACTGTATCTCATGTCTCTTTAATATTTCCTTGTGATCAGTATTTGTCTTATTACCTTTCCTTTTTCTTTTTTTATTCCATTAACTGCTATCAACTACAAAGGACAATATAATAGAAATGTTAACACTAAGACTTCATTATTACATACTTATAATTTTTTTATATTTTAAGCCCCAAATACTTTTTTATATCACACACAGTGTGAGTTCGGTACCCTGAACATATGACTCCAAGGGAATAGTTGATGTATTTTTGTTAATATTCAAGATAAGAGCTGCGACTCAATTAATTTACCAAAACATAACACATAGTCCGTTTGTTCTTCATGAAGCCTGAGAAGCACACACAAACACAGGCACGGATGTAGAATAAAAAAAAAATATACTTAAATCTTTTCAGTCATAGTTTTTAGTTTCAAATTATCCCAAAGGTTGAATGTTAATTAATTTGAAAGTGCACAACAACTATTACGTACGTACGAGTATATAGTGACTTGATATTGTATAAGTGATCATCTATAAAAATAAAGACTATGAACGTATTGAAAATGAATTTTAATGAGAGCTGAGTTTGCTCCTAGTGTCGTGGGAGTGCCTCCGCTCTGAGATAATCCTGGACTAGTTCTACGTAATAAAGTGCTAGGTGATCCCCGAGAGGGTGCGAGGGGGTGAGGGTTGTTAAGTACACTAATACAGCTCGAACTAATACCTTCTCGTATATAATTTAAACATATTGATATTTTTCTTATTTTATTTGGAAAGTAAAACATAATTCATAACTTAAAACTATACCATTATTCGGCGAGTATTCTAGGGTCATCATATTATATTTAATTATATATTTATATAATGCCTTTCAGTTACTACTAAGCTGTTATAATTTCTTAGTTAAGTATTCCGGGTAGAAAATTTAAATGTTTCACACGAACATAAAAGAAAAATAAATGACACAAATTTTCATAGGACTGGTAGATGTAAAACATTCAAAAGGAAAGGTCTAAATCATAAAGGATCGGAGAAGGTTGTGATAAAAGGATCTCAAAGGGAATAAATACTTTTGATTTATCGGAACGTCTTGAAATCTCTTTGTTTGATATCGAACATTTCTCGCCTCGGTCCTTTACAACTCTACAGACGATATGGATTCAGATACACGCTTCTTGTTTCTTATAAATGATAAAAGCAGATTGGTTTTTAGTACTCGTGCAGTCTTTATACTGACTTACAACTTGGGATCTCATCTCGAGCGGTAGATTTGTAACGATACAAATTTTATGAATTAATAAGAAATTTTGCTGTTTTCAATAGACTTTTTGCTCTACTAATATCTAAAAAAAGAGTATCTCCTCCCAACATATTATATAGATATTTATACCGCATTTCGTGTTATGAATAATTGTACGTCTATAACCATATTTCAAAAATATCCGAAGCGGCAACACACCTGGAATAAGACCAGCAGGTGTCCAGGCAGGGTGATGAGCAGAACATTTAAAGGTAATTATTATAAAATTCTCACCAATTGTTAATACCGTTTAATAATAATGGTTATGGAAGATAATAAAGTCACTTAAGTAACAATTTAAAACACATTTGTCAGTATTTTGTACACTTGCCAAAAATTCTTGAAACATTTTAAAAATGAATTTCAGATATAAACATTTTAAACGTATCTGAATAAAAATCTATGCATGAAATGTGAAGTGAAATGATTTCTTTCTAACGTTCAGATGGCCGCGCCGCGGCGCTCGCCGGTTCATGCCAAATTCACTCGCTCGTGTTTATAAAGTTCTTATATTTTATTTTTTTTTCAGTTTTAGCGGAGATTCCCCCAGACATCACTTCACATTAGAGTGTGCTTTATACACTTCGGTTTTTATGTTTTATTGAGTAAGTTTTCAGTTTACAAGTTAAATCGTTCTTTGATTCAAAATCAGTCGGAGAGGATTGTGGATTTATGATTTTAAATGTACTAAGGAATTAAAAGGATTTTTTTTATACAAAACAATGTATATTTTTAGATTGATGTATTTCATGTAAATAAGTTTTCATATATTCATTACTGTATAGCCCCAACATAAACGGAACCGATGTCCGCCAGGGAATACAAATATAACAGCAATATATATTAAAGTTTCTGCCCGCGGCTTCGTCTGCGTGATCTTCGGAATTCGCCTGAGAAGGTAATGAATCAAATATGTTAAACAGTAGATATGATTACCAACCCGCTGGGATATCTCCAGCGGCACGTGACTTCGTACACAATACAACTGTCATTGCGTTTCTACACGGGCTACATTACTGCCAAGTCCCATCGAAATACATTGTGTTGTTTTTGTTTTAACGAGCAATAAAACATACGAAAATCCGTACAACATCACAACCTTTTATCAATATTCTTAGGATAGTAAGCTACAAGGCTTTATTGTGTTACAAGATAAAACGTTTCTTTGCACATTTTTCTATCCTGAAATGATTTCTATGTATAATATAATGAATGGAAATTTGAAATTTTGATCGCTTACCTATCTCCTACCCACTTGTAGTTATTAATAAATAAACAATACAGATAGATAGCTAAACATATCGCCTCTACTCATCGGCTTTCTTATCATGTGTATTTCCCCTTATAGATTAGTTGATCAGAACATGGTAAAAGTCTATTAAAAATTAAAGTAAATGCTATAATTAGTTATTGAAAGCAAAATTTATTCCATATATCTCCTTTAACTTTATATTATTCGTTACATAATATCAATATATAAGTTATATACCTATTCAAAAGTAATACCTATATAAAAGTAGTAAATACCTATTCAAAATAAATAGTACATAAAATGAATTTACTGAATGTTTGAAGCGTTAATTTGGTTTATTTCAGAATCAGTTGTGATGACGTAATGTATGCTATTGCTACAACGATACTAACAGGCGCTCGGTAGGACAGCTCATTAAAGGCCTTTGTCTGCTGAACGCGCTCAAATGAGCCTGGGCTTTGATACGAACGCTGCGTTAACAACTAACGTGTACGTTATATAATAGTCAAAATACAGAAAAAGTATATATGTATATATATTTCCAAGTCTCAATATAACAAATACTATAATAAAGCGTATGTTCATTATATACTAATCTTTAATTTCATATAGATTATAATTGACATTTTAATAAAAAAGACTTTCATTGAAAGTATAGGAAGCCACAATGAATGAAATGTAATGAAAAAGCGGCGAAGCGGCTCGAAGGTTCCATAGGTGTGCGAGAGGTTCATCAATGAAGTTGCAGTCAACTGTGAAGAGCTTTGTACGTGTAACATAACCTTTGTATCAGCAGGCAGGGATATTTATAAATAGCTCTGAGCCGCCTTTATGGTTTGTGTTGTGGCTATTTAAAGTAAACGTGGCTGTTTAAGATATTTGTATCAGATTTTTTACTTACAATTTAAAATACACTAAAAACATTTTTCATATGTAGAAGCATCTATTTCTTTTTCTTGATAAAGTTCGTCGTTAGATTTCGGCAATAAATCTGAACCTTTTCGTATTCTGAAAAACATTCGTCTGCATCCGAACATTCAGTGAGATGGCGCTTTCGAGCACAAAAAAACGACCAATATAGGATTTATAAAAACGAAAACTCAGCTGATAAAAGAAAATTTTCCCAGTCGTTTACATCGCAGATATAAGATTTTGTATAAGAATATAACTTAGAACGAACTTTGGAAATGTGCCGAAATGTTTATTCCGAAACTTGTCCATTTTGGATTCCAACTAAAATAAAATGAATATGTTAGTATTGACCGCTAAGTCTGAAGACTGTAGTCTGAAGGCTGACCCTCAGCTGTTGGATTAAAACAGATAACATATTAGGATGATTGGAAAGTTTGTCGTCACAGCGAGAGGCGGAGAAACTAAAGTCTAGCGAATTACATTCCTTGAAGCTGTTAAGTGAACTCGTAAACACTGTTGTGTGTGGAACAGATAACATTTAAACTGAAACCACACATGAGTTTCATAATAAAATGTTATAACAAAACATATTTACATTACTTTAATCAATCGTTTGTATCGGACAATATGATTATTTGTCTAATACTGAAACAAAGATTGTTTTCTGTGCTGTTTGCTATTTATAACTGTAGCAAAACGTAAATTATACCTGACGTCTTATTTATATGATGTAGTCTGGAACTTATAACTTTCGCTCGTTTCAAATCTCTGTTACGGTTATCGAGTTACGCAAGTAGTCTGTTTCGTCCATTATGTTATATTGCGATCGCTTTAAGCTATTGTATATTAAAAACAATTTAAACTTTGTTTTTGATTTTGATATTTGTTTTGTATATGTCTATCTACATATAATGTATTTTCATAATCCGTAAGCTAGAAATGACATTGTTAGATTAATATTTAGTTTTATTATATTTTCAGAATATCGCATGAGCCAGTGATAATAATTTTCCATCATCAGTTAAGGAAGAATAACTGTAATTAATTTCAATTTGAAAAAACCTTGGTTTTAAAATGTATATAAGTCAACCAAAGAAGTAAAAAATTAAAAACATCTTTATATAGATATTTTTAAAAAGTGTTATAAATTGAATTTAGATAAATAGTGAATTTTTTTTTATTGTTAAATGTCTCCTGTGTAGGTGACGTCAGCGTAAAATAATTTTATTTGAATGCACAAGTGAGTTTCTTCAACAACATAATGCCTAATGACCTCATGATTCAGCGTGTTCCGAACAAGGAGCGGGTGAGGTCGGCGTTTGTCGTGTTATATACGACCTTCCTCTAGAACCGAGCGGAACTCGAATCAATAAAAATTTCCACTAAATATCCACAAAACTGGAACAGGAGGAGTCCCGCGAGGAGCACACTACGAACGTTCTCTTGATTTGATTTGTGAGAAGTTGTTACATCTATCTGTAACATTATTGAGGTTTGAAGTATAAAAAAAGGATTTTGTTTATTATTAATATAATAACTATTATAGCGATCATATTAATTTAAATTTGTGTGTGAATATATATTTAATCGCTCGTCCTTATATAGATATTATGAATGAGATATTGTTTTCGGCTTTAACCGCTCTCACGATGTGTATTTTTCTGTTCTGTGTAGGTATGTATGAATGTACGTACGTAGTATGTTTGTCATTGTCCCCAACAATTGACAATTTTCATGTTCATGTTTAGAAACAGATTAAAATAGTGCTATGAATTTGTATGAAAGTCTAGTTGTTACCCGCGACTCTACATAGAAAAAACATAAAAGGACGAAAAAACTTTTATGTACATAGACAGGAACAAAAACAAAAAATCTATTTCTCGAAATGAAAATCATCTGTCTTACTTATCACGTAATTACCTTCTTAGGTAACTGAACTAAATATAACTAACTAAAATAACTTTCTACCAAGTGTTTTATGATGGATAAATACTACTACTTATATTAAGTACTGGCTGATTTGTACCCATTCTAAAGTTAAAGAAAACTATAAGTAAACTTTTCCATACATGGACACTCAAAAACTAACAAAAAGAAATGGCTAATGTCAAACTAAAAAAAAAAACAAATAAATTCGTTGAAGTGAAACATCCTAAAGATTATCCTGAACATTATTTTAATAACACAAACAGAAACTTCAATTTAATTTATGTGTATAGATAAAATGACGTAGAAAAAAAAAGAAATATTGTTCGCGGGGAGTTGAAAAAAGTATCCGACATGCTCTAAAACCATTAACAAAGAGACTGTCCACGTACCATACATAAGTAATAATACATTTACTATCTATCATTACGATATGGAACATTTCACATATCCGACACTGCTTATTGAATTGATACCAAACGGCTTTAGTAACGGACAGCCAATTAGAAAGGGATCAATTATTTTATAATTTTAATTATGAAAATCGTGTACGCGTCACGTACAGAGATTATATCTTCGTTTTATTTGAAGATAATTACAAGGGAGCGTATTAAACAAAAACGAATTCAGTCTTCCTATGATCAAGGAACGTGTTTTATAAAATTAATAACATAAGTATGCAGTGGAGATATTATTGTTGTGATCGCTCCGTAGTATTTACCTGACTGCAAACTTTAGTTGAGCTTTAGTTTCATGTAACATTTGTAAAATAAAGTGGATTAAATGCAACAAATCAATGTTAACACAAATCAATTATTAAACATATACAAACATATAAAAAACTGATGGTTATAAGTGGCTCCAGCAAGATACTGAAGACCAACTTTGAATCTAAGATTATTCTTATTTATTTTTAAAACAAGTGTGACCCAGTAGTTTAAAATGACGAAATAGGAAGTAGCAGTAACAGTTTCAAACGCATGGGATAACACAATTTGATCTTCTTAGATATGCAGTAAAAATTATGTAAGGGAATTGTGAACTTGAACTGACTTGAGGACCGTACATTACAGCTTATTTTATGATCACATCCGGAGGGATGAGAAGAGGCATGCATGTTCTGCAGGCAGCAACTTCCACAGACCAAATCAAATATACAGTTTTCATCAGGTATGTATGTAGGTCTCGAGGAGCGCCTTCTTCGCCTCCATGTAAAACTGGGACGGAAAACTTGTGTATTAAATTTGAAGTATGTTCACTCTCACTATCAAGTAAGTATACTCGATCCTCTCGATGCTGATATCAAACGGCTGCTATGTAACAGAGTGTGTCGTGATGAAAAACAGCTCACTTTATAATGTGTCAAAGTAAACTCTTGGCTAGAAATACTTTAAAACTTCAACGGCTATTTTTATTCTCTATTTTCATAATAGCTAACATCAATATATTTTGAGCAAAGACAACAAACAATATTCATCTTATCTTGTAAGCTAACTGAAATAAAAGCTCCTCACAGAAAATAAATGCCTCGCTCTTTATCGAATGTTTTGAGTTATCTGAACGTCTTTAAATTGCTTTGTTCGACCGTCGCCGGTCACCGATTGTTCAGATTTCATCTCGGAGATTTCCGATATCGGCCGAAATGAACAGTTTGTCCTTGTTAGAATCATTCAACTAGAATATAATATATATATATAATAAAATTTAAATTTATAAGATTGTTATCATGTTAAATTTATTGTGTATACTGATATATTTAAATTAGGCTATGTTACATTTTTTTTAATATGTCTTTAAAATTTGAGAATAAATTTTATTGTAATTCCACCGAGAATAATATAGCATGAGATCTAAAAATATCAAATATAAATAATTAAGCGATATTCAAGATAGTTCATTGTCTGACTTCTGTACCTGCCGACACGTCGAAACTGATTCCAGCGATGATATTTTATTTTCAATGTTATAATTTAAGTTGCTTATTAATATGTGATATTAAATTGTTATACGAACTATTACAGACGAACACTGAACTGATTAGTTTAACAAGGACAGTGTTTTCTGAGCTTGATCATACCACCTTTTGTTTTTTCTTCAACAAATTCGTCGTTCGTTTCGTTTTTTTTTGTAATATTATTTATTATCAGGGATCATCTCTCAGTGGTCGAGCGTTCAACTGTCTGTCTCTGACGGATTATAAGCAAAGATAAACAAATGTTCATAACAATATATTTAATAGGAATACCAAAAAAATTATGAATGAAACTAAAGACTTGTTCCTAAAAGTTTAATTATTCTCCTACTAATTACTATTTACATTTTATCACACGAACGTGTTAAATGTGCATCATCACGAGAATTAATAGAATATTGATTATAATATTTTACTTGTTTCACTCACAGACCGCCAGTATTAAAGAAATAGAAGCGTCCTCGAGTTGACGAGAGGAAGATATTCGTTTCTTGTGTGACGCCTTCAAGTAAACTTTACAGAATTAATTTGAGAGAGAGTCGATACCCCCCGCCCCCAACAAAAAGTTATATGAGATTATCTATAAATATAAAAATGAATCACGAAATGTGTTGGTAAGCGCATAACTCAACAACGCCAGGACCAATTTGGCCAATTTAATTTTCCTCGAGGCGAACGAAAATTCGAATAATGGGTGGAAAGACTCTAAAAACAGCCCTTTTGTTTTTCCAATACAAACGTTTTCTAACTGAAACGTAGAGACAATTTGAACTTTATAGCTATTATATACAGTTCATATTAAATTACAAGCATTCACTAATGTTTAAACAATGTAGGTATGTTCCTACCGTCGAAGAGGCAATTACACTTTATTAGCGCCACACAAAGTTCAAGTTCAATCATATCTATCAAAACAGTGCGCGTGTGTGCGTTGGAGCCCAGAATACATCGTGGGGGGATTTAATGTCGCATTCCGAAACTCAAAAAAATTGATTTGTCTGCAGCTGGAGGATTTGACTGAAGGTCATAGAAATTAAAAAGAAATTGTAATATCAACGAACTGTCCATGACGATTTGCCCGGGTAGTTGTTCGAAACCGAGACTAACTAACAGACGTATGGCAAATAAAAAGTTTGTTAAATACAAAGTTTTCATATTTTTCAAAACGACTGTACAAGAACTAATTTTATTTATACTTCGATTTTGTTATTTTTGTTATAGTCTGCTTTTTATCAACACACCACGCGGGCAAAGCGCTGGCAGAAGCTAGTATTTGAATATAAATAAGAAAATATGGAAGATTAAGGAGCTGTTTTTTTAAAGTCCTTTAAATAGAACGTAGTTATGATAATTGTCGCCACAACGTGTTGCAGTGTGAATTGTAAGATGGTTCATTACCAGGTATTCGTCTCGCGAGGTCTCAGTCAGTTCATGTACACTTCAATATTATCTTTCGAGCTAATTACCATGTTGTTAGGAGAACGACCTTTCAATACGTCGTGTATTCACTAGAGTAATTACCCGGAGGTTTGTTTAATGTTTTTGGAAACTAAACACACATTTTATTCGAAAACAGTTTTAATATCAGTAAAACCTTAACTCCATGACCTTTCTATTGCCAAGACTTTTGTTTATAAAAAATAAGCTTAAATATTGTTTTGTATTAAACTATTGATTTTTTTAGTATAAATCTTTTTTTTGTTATCTTGAAATTTTTACTGAAATTACTTAAATAGAACTATTAAAAACTTAATTAAGAAGTGAAACTTCATGTAAACAGCATTAAAAGCTTTCTTATAGAATCGTTTTTTAATTACAAGATCAACCAAAAGTTATAATAATAAAAAATATTTTTGTTCTTGTAATAGAAGAACAGATTTTTTATTTTATATATAAAATCAAAGATATAATAATACTCGTGTATATTTTTGTAAATGCAAAACTCAACCATACTAAAGGTCAATGAGAGCCGGACTTATTTATTATCAACATTCAGTCAATCGTTAACATCACTCAGAGCGTCCGAGAGGTTTAAAAATATCATTCACTTTTAAATATAAAAGCGCTATTATTAGTATTATTATTATAATTTTTACTTACTCTTCTTTTATCCGTTTTTTCGTGAAATCAATATTAATGCAGTTGATCGTTTATGTAATGTTAATCGACGTGTTCGTGCAATGTACTGAACCGTCAGGTAACTCACTGATTGTATAACACGATACAAAATAGAAGAAAAGCTTTGAATGGTTTTTTCATCAAATGGTTTCTTGAAGATAACCAGCGAGCGGTTCCCGGAAACAACATGAATACCAGTTTTACTTTTAACACGAAACATGTTGTAGTGGACTAATATCGGTTTAAGTTCGAGAGCTGGTTAAAAATGTTTTAATAAATTTATGGAACTGTTTTATGATGTAAGTTCTAGTTGTTATTTTAATGCTCCTTCGTTAGGTACGATCAGTATGGAATACACTTTATTTTATTTTAAATATTATTTTTGATATTAAATTGTGATCTAGAAATCAATATCTTTTCTTGAATCCTAAGAAGCCTACTTCTTTCCGTTATCAGAATAAAGTACAAATTCACATCACTTGGGACAAAAAATCGTAATTCGTGAACACGTAACAATATTTTACAAGTGGGATCCGCGACTGTCAAGTACATTTTATGACATATATTTTGTTCGCAATAAAACACGCCATCAAATGTGTGTTCCATGTACTTCTGAAGACGTGACAAAATTCTGGACTTTTACGATCGGAGCTTTATCAAGTTCACTCACTATACGCATCGCATCAATAATATTATCTAATTAAATTTTTTATTGACCTCAAATCATTAAGTCGTCTTCTTTATAAAATACTTATGACTCAATATGAGAAATCATTTAAAAGTTATTCAGAAGCAAAGTACCTGGTAAACATCTATACAACAGTACATAATTGTACACCCACACACACACACACAAGGACACACACGTGTGTGTATATAAAAGCTTATTTATATAAAGTTAGAGGTAATTTAGTAAATGAGAAAGTAACTGTAGCTGGAAGGAAGAGTATAAGTCGAGTGCGATTCTCGGAACACATCTTAGTGATTCGCGTTAAGTTGATTAAATGGAACCAATTTTCCTCACAGACATAAAGATCTGTTCATACCTCTTGAGCAGTCCTACAAATACTGAAATATCACGAAAAATAAAACTTTTATGCCAAATACTTTTGGATTGTGTTATAATTTCCATTTTTCGATGACATTTTTTTTTACATTAAAAAGATTCTTCTTCGTTTTTACAAAAGTCAAGGATAATTATACAATATGAGAATGATGTATACTTAAGTATGTTTTATAAAGGCCACAACATTGTATTTTCGAGGATTTATTCATTGTAAAATCTATTATATTATTTTTATATATCTCATCATTTTCATTGTGACCACAGTTTTATCATTTATGTTTCAGCAAAAACTCTCGAGTGTGAATCGGAATCACATTTCTCTTGGATCGTCAGAATCGTCTCATGTCATAAAGTATTTTACGTAGAGCTCGACGTAGAGCTTCACGTAGCGCTGCGCCGTAGAACTGCTACATACAATTATTTTTAACAAAAATATATCTGAAAATATGAAATTTAATACGATACAAAGAAAATCCAGCCTTTTATAGATTTTATCTGTAATTGGCATCTAATAAAGACTTCGTTTCTTTAGACTGCCGTATCTATATTCGAGCAAACCACCAGTTACGAGTGAGGAGGCCATTGTTTTTCTCAGTGGAGGCTATTAGTGACACTGCGTAATTAATGAGGGTCCCGCAGAAGGTGTCGAGGTCCACGCTGAATGACGCAGGCTCCTGCGGCAGCAGCCAGTATTCGCGCGACACTCGCCCGAGCCGCCCGCGTTCCTCGTTCTCGGAGAAGCTCGCTTCAAGCTTGAAGCTCGGTGTCTGTGCACGTTTGTTTCGGTATCTTAATATCAACATTTAAAATATTCTTCGTATTATAAGTTTTGTTGGTAACTCCTCGTCGTGTGATGTATGTGAGTATGTTGAGGCTTGTTCGCGACCTCTTCGTGTTATAATTTGATAAATTTCGGGTGTAATTTTTATCTCCCATGATATTTGTCATTTAATTCACGTTAAGTATCATTGGAATACAACTAAATAAAGGACTTTTATGTGTTATGTGTTCAGATATTATAAATATAAGTTCATTATTTTATTGATTTCAGTAAAACTTTTTCAATTTAATATTCTATAATTAAACAATTTTTACCTCAAGGAAGAAATAATTAAAAGTATTTTTCTCTTTAATATATTCACATATCTATTAAAAACAGTAATTTTTAGAAAAAATCTTAATTTGCAAACTAATTATTTTACGTTATTATAACGATTCATTGAGTCTAAATATTATTTGATCTCTGGAGTCACCCGAGCGTCACACTAAATGTTACAAAAGCCGAGTTAATCGTGCGTCAATAGAATGCGTAATGTGGCCGATGAAGGATTTAACAAATGTATTCTCAAATAATAAAACAGCATGACATGTATGAAAGGAGAAATATAATGACTATGACATACAATATACTGCCTATTATAATTGTATATAAACGTGTTCTGAAATCCGTACAAACGCTGAAATTAATTGAAACATCGACCATCATATCATTACAACACACCGCGACCCGCCGCATTCCGCGCACGACGCTCCGCACGCAAAACTCTCGGCTTTTAAATCTGTACTTTATGTTAATTGGATTTCATTTATTACAGAGTCATGATGTTCATTTATAAAAATCCGTTTTAAAAACTATGTGAATATTATTATGTAACGTGTTAATCCCACAACAGTCCATTGTTTCGAACTATATAAAGACTATCCCGAGCCACGATTCCCGTCTCTCCATATAAACTATATTCAGGCCCGAGCCAGTTTATTCGCAGCATCTTCAGATCGATGCTCTGTTGTGTTATTTTTGGTGGTCGCTCTCCCTCCGACCGTCTTCTCGGATAATTTCCCTCCAACTCCGATGAGATAAGAATTTATTACAGAAATAAGTCAAAGGGTTATAAACTTACGGAAAATAATATTATCATATCTTCCCTTTTGCTGTAATAACATACAATCTTATTCGTAAGGATATTTCGTTTATAATTGATTACACACACACACCCACTCACACAATTATATGTATATATAATAAATAAGTAAGAATGAGGTTTTTCTATTTATCGTATTCCAAACTGAAACGCTTGCAATAAAAAGCTAATTTCTGAAAGGCTTTAGGGATTTCATCGTAAACATATCATCGAACTAGCGGCAGCGCTCTGTTTTTGCTTCAATGTTTCTTTTTATATCTCTTATATATATATGACGTCTGTCTCGGTGTTCTCCAACAGATAACTAGCAGACTTATCTGGTTTCAAGAAGAAATTTATTTATCACCATCTAGGTTCAACATCAACTGTAGTAGAACATAGTTGATTCGTACAGTCGAGTCTCCAGCACTGTCTCCAGCCGGTGGCCATGTAACGTAAGGACACGAGATGACGCCCGTGATAACTGACGTCTCAACGCTAAATCTCCTTGATAAATTACTATACTTTATTAAGATAGCAAAATTTCAAGTTCCATAAGCTTGTTATGATCAAACTTGCCACTGAACTTTCCTAATTAGTTAAATTTATAACATCATTCGGTGTATACAATCACAATGTATACGAAGTTATTATAAAGCTGTTATCTGTATTTCTTCTCACATTCTTTAATCAGTTGACACCCGTGAGTGTATTTATGTGTGTTTTCCGGGAGCCAGGGCTAGTACCTACGGGGTCATGACCAGAAAAAGGAAAGATTCTATTGATTCGTTCTTAATTAAGATCAAATATGACCTGCCTTTTATTCAACTTAAAATCTACTCGCGGTTGTCCGTTTTGTTAATCACTCAGTTAGTTAACACAAAAGTTACTTGTATTGGAACAACAACACGGAAGGTTGATGTGCGTCGTACAAACATAATTAATATTTCGATAACAGTTTATGATGAATGTATAATGAGGTCTTGATGTGATTCTGATTGTCGGTTGCTTGTGCTTGAAACATCTATTTCGTCTTTGTTACATCGACATTTAGTATATGTTATTTGCATACTTTGCTGATAGTGAAACTTACAATTGCTATAACGACAAACTGTGGTATCTAATTCCTAAGAAATAAGAGAAAACTCCTTGAGCGTTCGTAATCCGAGCAGAATACACGCTTAGAAATTCAGTTGTAAATTCTAGTTTGGCCAACATTACAGCACATAGATTTTAAGAGGAAAGGCAAAGTATTTATTTTTCACTCCGTACAATATATTACTTATAGCCATTAATATGTTGCTTACTATTCATATAAAATAATAGGACATTTTTATATTATATAATAGATACATATGCAAATATGTACATCAAATGAATGGCTTATTTTGTCACTTCACATTCGATGTAAGACTAGTAGCGGTGAAAAATATTATTCTGAGATATGGGGCGTTGATCTACAACAATATATTCTCATATAATAAAACCTTTCTCTGTAGAATATATGTCAGAATATTGTCTGGAGATAGAGGTAAGTTCAACAAAATGTTTTGGGCTCCAGATTTAAAAATAAGCCTAGAGTTTCATTTGTGAAGATAAAAATGTCATTCTCAAAACAAGAAACGACAGAAATTCGCGGGGCTGTGTCGTCCTGAAGACGCTCGACGACCGTCGTTCAAAAAGAAAATGTCTTTAAGCTTTGCGGAGAAGAAACTTTATTTCAAAACCTGAACTGTTCTATATGAAAGAATATTTTCGAAGCGTTTCATTCTTTTGTAGATAAAGGACAATACGTCGGTAGACTGGAGCGATACAAAGCTGCGGCTTCCGAGGAAGTTTCAGTTGTGTGGTGGGATTACTGAACTAGTTTTATTAAGTAGTTATAAAGAGCGGTCGGACTCAGTTCTATCACTACACGTGGTTTGATTTTCAGTTCGGAATATGGTTGCTGAGGGCACATAGAAGAGATAATACCTCTAATCTTTATATACTCACTGACTAAATACATACAATCGGCGCCGAGTACTGTAACCATAATTCAAAGGGATTTACGCTATTTTATAAATTATATTGAATTATAATGTTAATGGCTTGAGTATTTTTAATTTATGACCGGTGTTCGCGTCTGCTCCGACTGAAATTCGATTTCTAAAAGACAGAATAACTAATCTTCAAATTAAATATTTACATTATAGTCATATTATTTTGTTAAAGACTGTTATATAATAATAGTGACAAGTTTACTGAGACTATCTAATCCTGATTTGATGAATTATTATTAATTAATATAAATTTCACAGGTTTATGATGACTTTATGATTAAAAGAAAAAGAAACATTCAATGACAAGAATTATATGAAAAATATAGACAAAATTTTTGATATGAAATTACGAAGCTGTCTCAACGTGTTGCGTTCGAAAAGAATTTAGACGACTTCTGAACATCGCGCGGGATTAATGCCATACATAATTTATGAAGTAAAAGCGACTCGTGGAATTGGCTGAATACAGTATCCAAGAGATTCTTTAATGAAATAAAATAGAATACTTCTCATGTGTGACACATTTCATTTTTTCATGTTTGTTTTCATCGAGTCCATACATCTGATATAAAATGAGACTGAACATTTGAGAAAACTTTCTCCATTCAAATCAGTAAATTATAACCCAAGCATCATAACTCAAAATAATTTGAATATAAAATTAAAGTTAAATAATAATATGACCACAATAGAGGTGACGTCAATAGACGCATAGTTAACGAGAAGTTAAAATAACAAAGTCTCTCTTCAAAGTTTTATAACGATCTAAATATTCTTTTGTGGCAGTTTTGAAAAACTGCAGTCTAAATGGAACGGAAGAGTTCGGCGACCCTGCTCGGTGTCGACGCCAGTTATACAGGAGCCGATGGAAGCTTTGTATACCAACACAGTTATATATACATATTTGATATTTGAAAATAATTATATCGTTAGGTAATAATGCTCTCCAAATCAATTGTTATTAGTTTGAGTTAAGGAGTTTTCTCATTTCATGTCTGTTTTCGTTACACTGAAAGTATTCTTATATATTTTGTGAAACACATCCACCCACCTATATTCGTCTTTATTTTATAAACAGAATTAGAGCGTAACGTGTCTAGTGTTAACGACATGGACTTGAAGTAATTGAAATAAAATCATGTTATGAACATAGCGGACAAAACCTTTAACACTAACTAATAATAGAATATTCCTACATTCGTTGCAGACCCACCTCCTCCCTCTCAACTCAATCGTCAAATGTGGTTTCCTTACGGTTAATTCTTATTAAACAATATTAAAACTATAAATGACGTTAAATCAAGTAAAAGATTTCATATAAAATATGATTTATTGTACAATACATTATACATAAGTATGGAAACTAACAAGGCTCATATTTGTAATTTAATTTAACGCTATTTTGAAGTCTGCTCTTCTCAGTCGTACGTTTTTCGTGTAGGTACATTCAATATTACATTATTATCATTATCACAAACCATACAAGGAATTTTTGATAGAGTTATGTATTTAACGAATATCTATATGGAAGATCAAAGGAGTGAAGTTAATGAGTCGTTCAGTTTGGATAAATTTTCTGCAGAGATGAGAGAAGTGTTGCAGATCGACTATCATCCTCAAACCTCAAAACAAGAAATGTAAGGACATTAACTGTGAAGACAAATTTTACAAATATATATTATTTTATAAAATTGTATAAATAATCAGAACTGTATATATTTTTAGTTTTGTGAAGTTTAAATGAAACAATATTATTATATCTCTTCAGCGCCGCCGATGCAATCAGCTCGGAACGATTGCGAGGGTTTTGTTAAGATAAACTGGAAAATATTTCTCACTGACGACTCGTTCTATTGTATCATCCGAGTAGCTTTAATTAACGATCGTTTACTCTTTCATTAAGATGAGATAAATGTTTTTGTTTCGAATGACGTAGCGTTTCTGTCATCTGCTCTGGAATAACGATGATTTAAAATATTGGGTTGTCAAAACATAAAAAACAATCTAATAAACACAGTTATACGTAACTTCAAAATATAAGAAGAAGCTTTACAATGTTACTTTAATGTAGATTCATTAACAGTTGAATTTTATGACTATCGATTAACTTTGTTTAAATCGGTCCCGAGAAATTACCGTAAATTAAATAAAAATATCAAACAGACTATCATATGGGATTCTTACATTAAAAAGCTCCTTGAAAGAAGCATCGTTTTATCTTTAAATACTGCATGAACGTTCTATTAGTGATGCAAGTCTCGCGTACACCGACCCGCACAACATACATTCTAGAAAGATTTGTCTTTTTCAATATTACAAATAAAGATTGCGTCGTTAATAACAGCTCCCTCATTTAAAGATGAGAAAAAATAATAATCAGGAGACATGATTTGAAAAGAGACTTATTTTAGTGTAAAATATTTAGAACTATTAACTTTAACTCGGAGAGTAATATGAAGTAATATATTGAATACTGCAGTTATATCGTTTTATAAAAAATATGAAGAGATTCATTAGTGAGATTAAATTTGATATATGTTATAAAACAACGTCTAACTAACTCTCGGTCTCTAATAGTCGTTTTAAAACCCCATTCGCAGTTTTAATCCCGTTTTATTTGTGAGCGAAAAGTCGATATCAGTGTTGGTGTGTAGCAGGATTACGTCCGTGTTTGTACAACAAAATGTCACTGCTCTTAAAATACCGCAAAACGATATTGAACTCGCAAATAGGGATTTAAAATAACCGTTTTAATGCCATATTAGATATACGTTTTAAGAAATTGTTTGTGGCTCCTGATGTTAAATAGCATTCGGAAACTTTTATCATGATTTACTTTACGAAATAATGTGACGCCGTTCGTGTTTGTGGAATTCAGACAAATATTGATAATCTATACAACTTAGAGTATTTGGTAAACAGGATGTCGTCATTCTATTTTAGTATTTGCCAGTCACCTCTAAGGAAAAAATAGATAGTCTGGATATATTTTTTCACAAATGTTATATATTTTCTTAGATTTATTAAGGTTTAAAAGTTTAAATTGTCTTCCGGAAGTTTTCATAGCTTAAACTAGAATGACAGAAATAGATTGATAGAAACATGTCTTATCAAAACAGCAAATCTCCCTTCGGGGAAGTCTTTTTGTGGCGTTGTTCTCAAAGGGTATATTATTTCCATATTTCTTTAGACCCTGGAACGATACCATCAAGATTCCATAATAGGCGATGGAGACTCGTACTGGACTCGAGGTTGATCCGTAAGCTTAGTGTCATCTTTGCCCAGAGCCAAAACAACAACTGACAAACTATACTTTAAAATTGTTTGTAGCATAGTTTACCATCTATTATGCGGAGAATGAGGTTGTTTTTCCAACAATGTAATCAGCATTAATCAATTAAAATTACCAAACAGTGATAAATTAATTGAAATACTCGCTATAAACTCGGAGTGTTCTTTATTTCAATGAGAGATAACGTGGTTATGAGAGTGCAATGGACGGGCGGAGGGAGGTGGGTTGCCGGAGGTGGAGCTTACTAAGGAATATAATCATATGCTGTTGCTGAGAACTGACGCCGTCAACAAGATGTCGGCAGGTAATTAGTATATTTATTATTAATTACATAAATAGATGATCGAATGTAAATTTACGACTTTATTTATTATTTACTTAGTTCACTTCAAGCTATAGATAGCAACAGACATTGTTAAAATGTTTTATCTATTACTATTCAATCTAGTGATTTTGTAAAGCTATTGGTAATATAAAGAGTTTAGTGTCGGTCGTAGCGGGCTCCGCGGTGGCGATGATCGGCGCCAACCTGCGCTTCGGTTCAGCGGGCGCTTCCAACTCCTCTGTGGTTAACAACACGAGGCTTTGCCCTCCAGGGGGAGCAGCTAGCGCCGCCGCTCTCCTCGCCCTCTCAGGCCTCGGTATGACCGCTAACATCGCGCTCATGGCCGTCATACTGAGCAAGAAGCAACTGAGACGGTAAGTAAATCTCTTTTTTATTATATTTCTTCTTATCCGAACTTTTAGCTTTGAGTGTCACATGAAGGTGGTTTTATTTGACGTGTATTTTATTCGAGTAATAATTAGAGAGCGTTTCAATCAATATCTACTAAACCTCTCGACGCAGAAATAGTCATTACAGCAGCAGGAAACGTGTAAGTAAGAGACATGGAAGTTACTTTTCAATATGACAGCAATGTACAGAATAAAATTATTAGTGTATTGTTTCTAACTGAAGTATTTCTCTTGCTATAATTTTTTTGTCTTAACGTAATTAACGTAACGTAACGTAGATTTAGAGTAGTAGAGTAACGTATATTTAAAAAAAAATGAAAGTATAAATTGAATAGTCGCATTTTATTGTAACAAAAGGAGAAAGAATTTTTATTAAAAAATGTAAACTTTTGTTATTATGTACCTTATGAAAGATTCGTACAAACAAACGCTCGTTTTTCAGAGATCTGGAAATATATGCTCGTATTTCAAATAAAGATTAAACATGTACTCTATGAAACAAATAAGTATTGTACAACACTTCACATTTTAATAATATTACGTACATCCATTTCCATATTATTACCTTTTAGCCACGTTGTGATGTATAGCGACTATACTTTTAGTCATCTCTGCCAGCTCCGTATCCGTGTAATGTTTGAAAACTTAAAAGCTTCCCACGACAGAAATATCTGGAATATATAACCTAAATTGGACGACTTCAGGGTATGTCTCTGAATAAATCACGTTTGAGAAAAGTTCACATTTAAATATTTTATAATATTTTGCGTTAAACTATATATCTGAAATATAGAAAGCGAAGCGTGTATCGTGTTGAACTCAAAGAAAATTATTAACCTCGAAAACAAAAAGAAATTAAAGAAAATATTGTTTTACTGAAATATTATTGGAATATAATTAATATAAGCGATAAATAGCTGGATGAAGCGTCAAATAGTTGTTTAAAGCAAAATCAGTCTCCGAAGTTACTGAGTTGTTAAAAATATACATATTTCAAGATTATAACTATATAAATATTTAGAAAATTTTAGAAGTTAAATTAATGTTAGTATGACGATAATTTAGTTATGGGATGTTTTTTTAAGGGTTGAAAAAGGCTTACTTTAGTAATCTAATTTAGCCAAATATTTCAAAGAAAGACTTAAGAGGAATGTCCAGAATTAAAGATCGCCAGGGGTTTAAACTTTGGAAGAGTACAATTTTCATTGGTGCGTACAACAATGAACATCGAAGCCCGGTTTTCATATTTCTATGGGTGAAAATAAGGTTCTGCAAATATTTTTATAAGATTAGTTATGGGTATAATTAATATATCGGTAAAATAAATAGGTAAAGGCTCGGTACGGACTGACGTCTCCTGAGAGTCAGCTAAAATATGAAATATATTTTTAATATAGTCGAGTCAGAAGTAAAGTAATAAGGGCGGAGGTTGGATAATGAAAGTGATAACACACCGGTGTCGAGGCAAGGTTTTCAGTTGGTGTTTCCTCGACTTGAAAGATGAAAGACAAACATCTCGGGTTATTGTTGTTGAAATTGGAGAGATTAAAAGATAACACGGAACAGGAAAATATGTTGTTAGCCCACAAAAGAACATTTCGTCATGCTTAAAATTTTTAATATCGTACCTAAAGTAAACATGTAATGATGCTACGTTGTGTAGATTCGTCATGTTTGTTATACTTGGTGAGTTTCTCCTGGATATTACTTTCATTTGAAATGGATAATTATAATAAAACACAATATTAGCATTACATAAATATGTAATACATATGTTTTATTATAATTTATATATATTTATATATACTGGTTAGGTGTGTTGTTGAGAACAAGTGATTAATAAACAAGGTTACCACAAAGGTCTTCTGCTGCCGAAGGAAACTCCTATTATAGTTGAATCTCCTCTTGATTGTCTTGATTTTCATGAGGTTACTAGCGATCATAGTCCGTAATTCCTTAAATACAATTTTCATCTCCGGCTGAGGGGCGGAGAAAGCATAAATATTTTTCCTTATGTTTTAAAAAATCCTGTCAAGAACTTGTCCGTGCTCTGAAGGTCGAGGATAAATATTAATGACTCCTTTTAAGCTTGAGCTGGACGTGTAGTTACCCGATCGGTCTAGAAGAGTAGGATAAAAGAAAAGTTATGAAAATAAATATTTGAAGTGCCTAAATTTTTAAGTAAAGACACTGAAAAAAGACTTACCGACCTTATCTCTCTCCTGCATTGTTCACTGTAGAGCTTTATTATTTATTTATATCCTAGTCTCCAGCAAAAGCAGCCAGGTAAGGTATTTAAATTTATTAAAAAATCCACTTATATTTATGTGTATTATGCATTATTATTTTTCATACCATGTCGATAGTATAAAAGCGAAAAGCTCTCAGATGTTAAGACATTGCCGTTGCCTTTGACCACGTGTAATATCAGGGTTATTTAGGGTACTATAATTCCTTTTTCTTATAAATATTAATCTTATCCTTATCATCGGCAGGTGGTCTCACGGCCTACTCTTCCACCAGGCGATGGTAGACTGTGCCCGCGCCGCCATCCTTCTACCTCTGGGTATAGCGGTGTTCCGATGTCAACCAGTCTATAAATGTTCGCTTGTGGAAACTGCGTTTTTATTACTTGTAAGTGAACTTTACCTTACTGCTAAAAGACTTGGGCCTGCCAAGAACTAACATGAATTCATTCTCTGAACGTTCAAATTTGGTTAGGTAGAGAGAGGAGTTTGGACAGTGGAGGTAAGCGTTTAACGCGCGTTAGATAGGGGTCCCTAAAACCTGGGTCGCAAGTCCCAGGCACTGTTAAAGCTCCTCAGCCTGCAACGCGATGGACCCGGTACCCGCACGGTGAATCCATGGAATCCTGAGAGGTTTCGTCTCAAAATAATAAAATATGCATTTCTTCTATTAACATTGATAACAATGCACCTTGACTGATACCACGTATGTTTTTGGGATAAAAAAAATATAATCTTTTCAAGGAAATTATGACAAAATAAACCTATTATACTCTTATAATATGTGAACCCAATAACTGATTGATGGGATCAATAATTAACAATGTTCATGATTATTTATTTGAGTAGAATTTTCTGTGTTATTTGTACAATGTCTTCTACATTAACAACAGTTTGTAATTCGAAGTTCTATCAACTTGTACTATTCCCAAGGGGTTGGTCGGTACGATCATTCATAAATAGGAAGCCGAGCTCGGAAGCCGATGCGGCTATAGCCTCCTTCCCGGGCTACCTGTTAATGTTTCCGACTGACCTACATTAAATATTCCATATTATAGTTTCGTGTGCAGTGATTTTTAAGTAGTTTTTGATATTTTACATTACAGAGCGGCTATTAGCAAGAATTATATCGTTATATTTTCTATTTAAACTGTAAAACATATTATCGGATTTTTAAATTACACGACCATACTCTTATCTCTTGATTCGTTGCCAACTCATTTTTCGAACATTTAGTGAAATGTTCTTCTTCCAGAAAACCAGTTTGTGTATTTATGTTGATTTGAGAATATTATAAATAATAATATCTAAATATAGTAATCTTTTCTATACGAGTAAAAATTTGTACCAAAAGTGTTTTAAAATTTTGTTCTCAAGAGATGAACTTTAATATTTAATCAATTTACAAATACTTGAATTTAAATTCTAATAATTGTATGGCAGATATAGTTATATGTAAAAAGAAGAGTTAGAATTTAATAATACTGAGATCAATTGAAAAAAAAATCGTAAATAATTTTTATTTTGAATTCCTTGCTTCTTTAAGTTTTATAATAATTTTTTTATGTTTTTCTTTTTTAAATAAAAAAACATACAGGTTAATATAGATTTGGGTTTCCAAGTTTAGGGACGGCTATAAGTGTTTGATTACTTGAAGTTTGTTTGAATGGCTGGAGGGATCCTGTTACAAAGTTAGTCGAAGATAAACTTAAAGCAACTTTAGGACTCCGAGGAGCCCTGTGACCGCTGTCGGTTATTTAATATATGTAGATATGTATGTCTGATGTTACGGTTGTCGAAATATATGATTAGACATAAGTTTTTACAATGTTTAGTACTTATATATTATTCTTCCAATCAGCACCTTGAATGTTGTAACGGTGTATATTCTAAATGGTTTTAATTAGCCAACGTAAATCTCGACCGAGGATGGCAGTCTGCCAACGCTGGCTCCACATCAGAAGTTCGATCTCAAGACATGGACTATAATACGCCTATTGTTACAAACTAGCACAAAAAGGCTCTTCTCTACTTTCTACTACATTTATCGGCTCTTGGAATATAAAACATTTTCATTTTATTATTTCGTACTATGTTTGTGTTAAGAATGTTTACCGTTTACCATAAAAAAATATAGGTACTTTTATTCGTAGACTGTTATATTATATTGAATAAAATATATTGCAATTTCTTTTTTGCTTAAAATTTAGAGAACAATCTAAATATATAAAATGATATTCTGCTATTGTTAAATATTTCTTATTACTTATTTATTTTCATTTTTTTAGGCCAATAATAATATTACAATAGCACAGATATATATTTTTGGGACGTTGTATTCTTGCATGTACATATGTTTTGTATATCTGTAACAATAGAACGTAAATCAATTTATTACCGTATCAGGTAACCGTCTCAACGGTCAACATGCTCACGACAGTTCTCAACGACAGTCCCATTTTCCCCGAAAACGAAGAGGAGCAGGCTGATTTATCGGCGCCTTTATTAATGGATAGTCCACAAGTACGTTCCAATGATAATGTCTTAAGGATACTGTTGTCTTGCGGAAAGAAAATATATTTTAAATAATAAATTCTCTTCTTTCTTAATTTTTGGCTATTAGACACAATGCAACAGCGTGATGTTTACGTTAAATTATTAATATTGTAGTAACAGACAAGACTAAAATAAAGACGTGTGAATAAATAATACTCACATTATATGTAATTGTACTCATTGATGCATAAATACAATATTTTTTATTAATACGTCGAGTGACTTGATGTAAGAATTTGTTTACAGACAATGTCATACTTTAACGTATCTCTAAATTTTTTATTAGATAACAAATTGTATTGCTTTTATAATTCTCAAATAGACATTCTGTTAGGTTTATTAGTGTAATCTTAGTTAAAGTTTTTATTTCAGTGCGTCCTTTTCGGAACTTTTATGATATGGTTTGCGTCAATTACCATTAACCTCGGACCCACTTTCTTATCGGGAGCGTTGGCCGCCAGTGCGGGCTCTTACGGCTCCTATGGACCGTCACCGTCCTGCCCCCTGGTTCGAGGACCGTTCAGACATTACGTTCTCAACGCCCTCTGGATAGGAGTTAATGCCGTTTGCGTCGGATTGACATTATTCCATTTACGAAAGCTCCATCGGGACCTCACAAAGGTTTGTAAATTAATATTGTCTTATGAAAGTTACAACCGATAGCTCGGAGAAGTTTAACCAACTTATCGAACGCTTCAGTATTAGCATTCCATTCATAGTAATATATGTTCTAGTTCGTTCCACTTCTCCATGTTTAGACGCTATACATGCATATCATTCATTGCTTATAGCCGATAACATAGCAATTCAAGTAGTACGAGTAATACAAATGTGTGTGTATGACAGCCGTTTGAGGTCGTTGTTCGCGAGGAGGCTGATGAAAGTAATTCCAACTCGTCGAAGCTCGCCGGTGATTTGCAATGCAAGAATACTGAATATGCATAAATCGAGTTGGTATATTGCCAATATTTCACAGAACTTTCGTATAAGATTTAAATTTTCGTGCACGAACTTATTCGGAATAGCATCACGTGGTGGTGACGTGAATCGGGAAAATTGTTTCTACGATGTCTCGCAGTTTTCGTCTCGAAATTGAAGCGTGGGTATGGAAGGTTGGATAAAATTTAAATCTTATGGCATGCAGGCTAACGTAGAGGCCGTTCGTGTCGCGGGTTTATTGACCACGCTGGTCAGCATGGCTGGAGACAGTCGCCGAATGGATTCGCTCCCCAACAGTGTCGGTCCGAGGGTATGTATGCATGCGAGGAATGCCTATTTTTTACTTCATCTAGGGATGTTGCACTGTAGTTTAGACTCTAAATAGAAATTAACTAACTACTAATTGGTTTTAAATATAATCTAAAGCTAACTAATACCTATATTATATAAACTTCTTAAATAGTTCTATATAATGACTTCAGTAATAGTATTTTTTTTTAGTAATTTTTTTATCTTTTCTGCCTTCTAATTTCATAAAAGCCTATATCGTCCAAATTCTTTTATTTTCTTCTAAGTATGTAGGGCTCGAACGTGTTTTGGTGTTGAATCTTAGAGCAGGAATGTTTTCAGACCGTCGATGGTGCTTTAGCTGACGGTCACTGTCGTGTCAGGGGCAGCGCCAATCTACCGCTGGGAGGAGGCCGGCGTCTCCGGGGATATCTGGCGAGAGTCGAGCGGGAGGGAGTCAGACGAGTGCGCATGTTCCTCGTCATCACCGCGGCCTATATTCTATTCTGGGGACCTTTGTTCTTTATTACTCTTTTGCATCATCCTGCCTTGACCTCACATGTGGCCTATGAAGTAATTACATCCAACAGATTTAAATAAATCCACACTCCAGAATGTGTATACCAAAATACCAACAATTTATATTTTCTTAGCTATACTTCCAAATAACGCTGCATATCTCGTACGTGCACGCCGCTGTCAACCCGCTACTGTTCTTGGCGCTTCATCGAGCTCTGCGCCGCGCCGCTTTGCAACTCTGCTGTGGGTGCTGCGTACACTGGAGCCAGTTCGTTCTGGCCCTCACCGCGGCTGGTAACCTAATAGCAACTAATCGTTATCATAACATGTATAATCATTAGTTCAGTAAAAAAAAAAACATTTAATACTATCGTCGTATGTTATATATTGTGTTCTGCGCCAGATAAATTATGAGAGGCCTCGAAAATTTTTATATGGGTCGATAGTGATTCAAAATGAAGGTAAGCCAAAAGATGATGTCCGTGTAGCCCAGTCTCCCCTGGCTCCGGCGTCTTTCTCTCCGGCTGCAGCGTCCCCGGAGCCTCCACCCGCGCCCCCTCCCCCGGCGCCTCCTCACGCTCCGGCGCCACACACGATGATGGTAATTACTTCTTATATGTAAGTGTTGACACCGTAATACGTGGTTTATCACTCGCACGTCCTGCACGCATCCCTTAGCGTCCCTGACGTCGTATATCTCTCCCTACCCCTAAGAAGGCTAACGGACCTGAAAATTTTAATCTGGCTTGCATGTGTGTGTGCGTGATCGGCTGTGTGAGTGTCCCTTAGCTGAAGTCACGATGTCGATCTCAGAGTTGGGAGGTCGAGGAGTGTGATGCAGAGAGTATGTCGAGTGAACGTGTGCAGGGAGACGAGGATATGATGGAGTGGACCGGCGTGCGGCGTCCGCGCTCGCCGAGCCCGCTGCTGCCGGCGCTGTGAGACCACAGTGACGTCATCGATGACGTCGACCGTGACGTCCCACGACACTCGAACAAAACTACTACGACTATTCCTCGGAGCGAACTTTTATTGTATTCTCGATGTTAGTCAGTATTGATATCATATAAGAGCTCAATTATAAAATAGCAATAAACGACCACAAATTAATATAGATCGATAAAGATATTTTTGTGATGTTACTTTAACGACGACACCAAATAAAGGGTAAACCCATATAAATAGTTTTATAAATACTCGTAGATATAAGAGGATCCCTCGTGTGTTTTCACTTGCAAATATTCTTCTTAGATCAGGTACACGTACGTGTGTATCTTATTTGTTGTAAATAAATCGATGTCGTGATTACATTATCTATTTGAGAGTCAGTAAATGTTCACTTTTAAACTCACAACACTTTTAGACTTAATTGAACACTAATTTTAAAGTCACAGCCGTTTTAGAACTAGGGTCGATATTTACTTACGATTCGACCGGAAATAAAAAAGAAAATCGAGATAAAACCTCTATTTCAATTTTTTTGTAAAAGTTAGTTTTAGTTCGAGCTTTTAAACTCAATTCCGACATTGAGAACTAGTAGGTAGTAGATATAAATGAACCTAATGATTATTAATAGCATTAAGTTATGAATATTACTAGTAGCTATGAATACTAGTGTCGTATGAAAAATAGTATTTTTGTAATACTTGAATGAAATAAATTTATTATAAGTTGATAAATAATTAAAATTCTTGTAGAACTTTGCTCTGCTTTCACCGTTTTATAAAAACTTCTTTAAATATTATATTATAATACAACATGAAGAGTTCCTTATAATAATGTTAGTTTGAAATAAATTAAAAACACATTACGTATTTCGATGACGTAAATTATTATTAAGTTAAAAATTCCATTTTTTTCGTTTTATTCTAGTTAATTATAACGTAAACTTTCATTATAACTGTAAATGTTTAATTTTATGTCTCAATGCTTATGAACAAATACGCTAAAGGATATATGAAGCCAGTGTAAAGACTGATTTTAATAATTCATTTATGTTATTTGAAAGTGCTGCGTCCCACTCGTTTAAACGTTTTAAGTTAAATTGTTACAAAGAGTTAAACTTCAGATACGAAAATTAAAATATTGTAATCAGAGTCGTCGAGCTCCCGCTGTTAACTTAAATTGAACTTTATTGTTCGGACTCGAAGTTCAAAATAAAAGATTTCCTCGCACGTTTCAACAATTATAAAGACGTTCCTCCTTTAAATGATGCATCACCTCGAATATTATTCAATAAATTGTTTAACTCTTGAACTACGTACGTTTATTAAAAAAGTGAATTAAAACTTATATTATATATGAACACTTATAAAGTAAGTGAAACTATTGTCCGTTTTTGATATAAACTTATACGTGAATGTGTTAGTACAGATAAGTGTATAGATTTAAACATTTTGATTCTCATTAAAATTTGAGCTCTATAAGTATATTAAAAATAAATCAATTCTCACTTCATTTGACAACAACTTTAAAGTACGAGTATATCTTAAGAGTTTAATAAATGTAACAAATTGCCAAGTTCGTGCTCAAAAGCTTACTCTCTTATATTTAAATATTGTCAATGATTCCCTTGTATGTGTACATTTATTATTAATATCAAATTATATGTATTTTATTCCAATGTATGTTAGTTCGTGTATTAGAATATGTTTAGATTAAATTTTACATCGATATATAAAAGGGTTGTACATTAATGAATTTGTAAAACTGAGGAGACTAAAGGTAAAATTATTTGTAAAAATAATGTGTTCTGTAACGAAATGAAATAAAATATAACATATAATATACAAAATAAAAGAAATATTAAAATAGGTTTGACGTTCTTTTTATTTTCTTGAATCATAAAAGGTATTTATTTATATAACGATATTTTCCCATTCCATGCAAGGCTTTAAATAAGGCTTTGAGAAATAAAAATCCGAATAAGCTATCTCACCTCAGAGGTCAAAACGATCAGAGAGCACTGCTTTATATATTTAAATAAATATGACATATTAAATATCTCTCATTATTTTTGTTATTTTATAAGTATGAAACGGTAATTAAGGTTTCCCTCACGATACTGGCAGCCTCTCGACATTTAATTGCAAAATTAGCAGCGGCTCTAGTTTAATATTTACTCGGCTTTAACTTTTCTCGTTGAAGCAAAAAAATATATTGTTCAAGAATGTTTTATAGCTTTAATGATGAAAAATAACTTTACTGAATAAAAAAAATTCATTTCATGTTACTAAGAAGACAATATGTAAACGTTTCAAAATGTTTAAGGAGAAGCTTTTTTTACATAATTTACTCAATTTAATAAAATATATCAATGTTAAATGTTTGTTGGGGTAATAATGACATGTTGTCTGATTTTGCAATAATCATTAGTATTGTACACACAATTTGAACCATGTCTCTACCTTAGGTTCCAGTAGGATGCCTTCTGAGGACGTTATCTTTTTATAAATGTGTTCACATTGTTTCATGGTTGTTTTAAATTATAAGCCTCATGTTCGTTTGCAGACAACCATAGTCGCTTCAGTATGTAAACTAAAAATAATTTTAGTAAATATATACTCTGCCTGTTAAAGAGCGATAAACCGATTATTTAAAAAAATATAATTTTATATGCAATTAGGATTTTAGTAAAAAAAAAAAACAAAAAATTAAGTGGTCGGAGTCATCGTGGAAGCTAGTGACATGTTATGAGTTCGGAGATGACTTTTTATTTTTAAATGGCACGTCTATTTATTTCGGCGTTTTTAGTTTTTCTTTATAAATTTTTTTGATTGAAATGCTAGTTTAATAAAAGTATTATATATTTGTGAAAAGCAAAAATATTAACAGGACATTTAAATATTTTAAAAATATAATTTTCCTTCCCAATAATAACATCTGGACAACCAAAATCGACAATTGTGTGTCAGATTATATTAAGATTACACTAAATCATATTTTTTCTAGTTACGATTTTTTTTAGTTTATAAAGTTTATACCATTATATAGATTTTATGAAAAAAATACAGAATAACTCATGGGAAGTAAATATTCAGTAGTTTCAGATTTTTTCCCAAAATGACGTAAAATTGTTTCAAAAAATACTTCACAATTCGTTACAGAGTTCCATAACGATCCAAAAAATAGTTTGTGACTTTTCCTGGTCGAATAAATGGAACGTCAAAGGTCATTGACGTCGCCCCGAGTGTGACTCACACAGTGTGTACAAGACGATTCATGATATTATTTTTCACGTTTAAAAGAAAAATATATATCCAGATAGAATAACAGATTTCAAATTCCTTTGGGCTATTTGAACACACTGGTGAAGAGAAAGTATAGATGTATCACGATAAAAAATATAAAAACATAAAATCATAAACTTTAAAGCTTTCAGAAATTTTATATTAATTTTAACAAACTTTCGCACAGGACTTTATTTGTGTCAAAATTCGCTCGTCTCCATTAACGTCATCGCTTCAATAAAAATAAATGAAAAAGGTAGGTATCTATATGAAGAGCCAACTCATATTTCATATTTAAAAAAAAAATCTACTTCTGAATTTAATATTATGAAAATTCATTCTAAAAAACTATAATCTTTTTTAACAAGAATTTGATTATATATCATATCAAATGTACAGTAAAAAAAAATTTTTGACTTCGGCAACTTTTACCATTAGTAAATTGATTTATTTGTATTATATAATGTTTCAAAATGTTTAAATTTGTTAATATCAATGAAAAATTTAATTAACAAAATACTTTCCATTCCTTCTCTTATAAAGAGATTAAGAACTTTGACTTTAATACACAAACAACTGTGCAGTTTAACTTTAGAGACGCACTTTAAATTTTTGAGCAACTTTTCTTTTATTGTAAGTAGATTTTGGTGAATCTTCTTATTAAGAAAAAAATATTTTAATATGCTTTGTGAGAAATTTATAGAAACTGTTTTTTATTTTTAGACGCAATCTTGTAGTAATGAATGCAGAGCAATTGTCGAGATAAAATGAAATATTATTCCTCACCGTTCAGCGAAATTTATTCCGTTTAAATTTATTTTAGTGGAAATTTTAATTTATTTAAATTTTAGATGTCGTCTGATCTCGTCTGCCCGTGATCACGGATGCTGCAAAGTAACCGAAAGGTCGGGAGTATGTAGTTTTAAAATAATAAAATACGCGTAGTAATCCGAAAAATATTAGTTTCATTTAAATGAATAATCGCGAAAGTCTTAGATCTCATAATTTAAATTTATTCAAGTGTCGTTCAACAACTAATCGATTTACGTTTTATTAAGATGAAAAAAAAAAAAAATTATTCTCAAAACAGATTAAGAATCCCTATAAAGTATATACGGTATGAAGTTAATCTTTATAATGTTCTCTAAAACAACACATAATAATTATAATGAAACGCTCTTCTGACGTTTTTATCTGGTTCCACGTTATAAATTTCATAACTACATGTTGAATTTTATACTATTTTTAGAATTCTTTTTTTTGTACTGAACGACCAAAAGTATTTGTTGAAATCATCCTTTAAAAGATATTTATTTTGTTTGTCATATCTTTAGGATTTATAGGTCAACCTATCGTGACCAAAGTATTGAAGCGTTATGAAAGGAAAAGAAATTTGTGTGCAGAAAGTTTATAATTTAAAATTTGTCTGTAATTGTGGCTTGTAAATATCGCTTTTACACAAATAAAGTTTATTATCTGTAGTAGTAATTATTATGGTATATTTAATATTTTTCATTTTGCCTGAATTTTATTCATACAGCTATCACATGTCGCGTTACAGCCGTCAGCATGGTAGGAGTAACGGTAAAAGCAGTCAAGATCAATCACGGTATCAGAAGCCTTTTGGCTCACTAGACGCGTTTTATTTCCTTATATTCTGACTAATTCTAAGTGACTGAAAGAGAAAATTGTGTGAAGTGTTTGACCTGCTTCCTCCTCGTGTGAATTTTGTATTTATCATGTGTACCGTTTTAATATGAAAATTACAATTGAGATTTATTATTAATTTATTTTTTTTATTTAATTTATTATGAATAAAAAGCTTAAACTCTACTCTAAATCCAATAATTTTCAGAAAATACGAACATTTTCAGTTATACCTTTACCACCAAAAAAGTGTCATTTGCATCGTGGCTTCGTAACATAACACCACACATTTATGTGTCTGTATCAACGGCACCTTATTTTAACTTATGTTTGTGTAAAACATATTTAATTCACAAAGGTTTTTTGAAAAATAGCTTGGCTCATTAAAAGCATATCCTTTGTTGTATCAAGGGTTTTGGTAAGATGAGTTTTTTATAATAATTTTAAAATTGAGTCGTGAATCATATAAGCTTTCGACTCAAACTGGAAAATCTTTAGAAATTGGTAAAGTTCCGTTCGTTTGTCTTTTTTACAAAATTAGGAAAGCCTGTAAGCTTTGTATTTTATCTTATATCTTAATATACTAATACTCTTCTTATTGGATGGCTTAGAATTACATGATCTTTCTTATTTCAAAGAATAATATTTAAAACATGTTCCTAAGGGAAAGACTTATTGTTTAGGGTTGTTTTCAATATTTTTCATAATAAAATTCGTTTATTTAGCTTCTTGAGTTTGATTCCAAAAGGCAGCAGTATATAACCTCTTGTTATTATTTAATGAATAAAGTAAATTATGTTTGCATGTTGGAAAATTAAATCTTTTAACTACTTATGATTTGTGTTAATTTTAGTGTTGATTTTAACAAAGCTTGTAACTGTGTTCATATATTCAATATTTAGATTTTGAATGAAGAAAGCAGGTCATCTATAGTTGAATACTCTTTAAAATATGTGGTTTCTAAACCGTATTTCTACTTCAGTCATCGTAAACTACCGGGTCTTGAAAAAGTATTCAGTTCTTGTAAAAACATGGATCTGTCCCATTTAATTAATGATTAAACTTGGAAATTAGTAACTAACTTAAAGAATAATAGGTAGATGATCTTGTCCCACAGCCACAGACACGTACTCGTTAGTGTTTATGTTATTCACAGGTAGTTATTATTGCATTTTGTGTCGAACGAACTTAATACACTATGAAGTAATTATATTTACACTTCGCTCAGAATTCAGAACTTTTTTTTCTTAATAAAAAGATTTGATAATTTAATATACTTTTGATTTTTCATTCCATTCATTTAATTATTAGAGTTATAGTTTTAAAATATTCATCGGTTTAATTCGAAATCTCAACTGAACGGTAAATGTAATAGATGAAAAAAACCACAGAAAGTTCTCATGAGGCCTCAGAAAATAAAAATATATATTCTTGGAAATTTGTCTAATAAATCAAATATATACATACATTCATATTTTGCCCATACACTAAAAACTATAGATAGAACTGCGCCGAAAACAAAATAAGGAGGGTTGGTGTGAAATAGTGGCGCACCCGTCTCCCAGCGAAGTAATAATAAGAAGTGTGTCAAGGTGTGCTCATTGTTAACGTATCTGTGAGAGATCTGAGCTGAAAGACGCGCTTGGCTAATGTGGACGAGATTAAAACATTATTAAAAACTGGCCCGAGACAGTTATGTTCATTTGTTTTGGAACATAAATATTGGTATCACAGCCAAGGTTACAATAACCTTAGTTTTAGAATTAATATAACATTTCAATTCCTGGGAAACATAGTTTAATATTCTGTTATAATTTCTACGTGGATGGAACTTAATCACCCCTCGAGGTTATGCCTCAGAGTTTGTGGCGTCTTAAATCTTGAAGGGACAAGTTGAATGTTATGATCACAGTTAAACCCTTGCACTATAATTTAGAATTTCAAATATCTCTTATCATTTCCTACACATCGATTTTTCATTCTTGATAGTAGTCTTCTTTTTAAAAATATATTTTTAAGGAAATAAAGTTCATGTTGCTGGTATAACCAACCTGCGGTATGTTTTTAAAGCCAGTGTAGAAAATATTAAATATGATTAATCTGCATCAAGCCGCGAAACCTTCGCGCTTGTAAAAGAAATTGTTATGATTTATTAGACACGTTTGAGTGAAAAAACTTTTAAATGAATTTTCCTCGTCAATTATTATTGATGGCGCGGGTAGAGGGAGAAATGGCTTCTTTTGAAAATCATTTTGGTTGTTGTATGGCTCAAGAACTTCGTCTTTTTTCGTGACTTTTGTTTTTTTAATTAAACGAATTAGCTATATAAATTATATTTTAAAAAAACCACAAAGGATCAAATCAAGACAGCGTAAGTCCGACAGTTAATAATGGTATTATTAATTTTGTGTCTTGTTGTTAGAAGGCATTGTTTATTTATTATAACAGAACATAAAGATAATAATAAACAATCTTTAATAAGATTGCTACATAAAAGTAACTTTATATATTCAGATCAATTTCAGAAATTAAGTTTACCAGAGTCGTTCAAAGACAAGTCCCTTTGTTATTCAATGATAACTTATTAAATTAACTTTGTCTGTGATCAAACAATAACATTTAATTTTCATTACTATAAGAGTATTTGAAGTTAAAATTATGTGCGCATGAATAAGTTCCTCTGAATCTGAAGGATATTAAGACCTTTAAAAAGTTTACAAACATCCCATAATAATAAGTTACCCTTGAAATAACAATAGCGGTGTGATGGATATCATCAAGAATATTTTTTAAATAAAACGAATATTTTCAGATAAAGTAATAAAAAACGCATAGTAAACGAATTTTTTATTACTTTAAACTCTAGATCCCCATGTTTCATATTCTAGTAGTAGTATTCTAGTAGTAGTTTTAAAATATTAAAAAACGCTTAGTAAATCCGAAAATATTACTTTTATTTAAATAAGTACTCGCGAAAGTCTTAGAGATATGAAGAATAATATTATATCATAATAATATACCATGATGAAGAATATCTTTACAAATTCCTTTTAAATTAAACATTTCAATATTTTTTAGTCATGAAATTTCAGCAAATGAAAACAATTTCATTGAGAGTTGCTAGTTAATTAAATATTGCTTGAATAAATAACGCAGAATTTCAAACATATATAAATATCGAAGTGTCGGGAATTGGATTATATATGTCGGAGTAGGGTCCAAGCCATGGTTATTAAAAAGAGTGACGTCAGCATAACGGACGTCATCAATGACTTTATTCTTGAATGTCACCAGGCTCTGAGGTATTTAAAGTAGCCCCATAGACGGTTTAATGAATCCCTTACTTCGAAGAGGTCCGTACCCTGCAACGGCTCGAGCGAGACTAATCGTAATCTGAACTCTCGTCTCTCTTTATACCAACCGACACTGATTGTTGTGTGACTACACTTACACAGGTGCCTATACAGGTGGTTATGTAAATGACACCTGATAATTTCCTTCAATTATTATTAGTTATTCAAATAATAAGAATTGCGCCGATTTATATAATACTACTTTAAGATAATTTATCGTTAGCTTTATCTACTGATACATAATCCAAAAACCTATGTGTACTTTTTAAGGCTTCATATAGCATTATAAGGAATGAAACGAAATTAAAAAAAAACCGAACACGAGTTCCATAACGTCATATTATGAGACACGTGTCACGACTCAAATGGTGATAACGGAACCTTAATATTCTTAATATAATGTATCCTTAAAACTCGCAGGTTATATAAATTCTGTTGACATACTTCTTTATGTAGGCTTCAGTTGCGTTAATTATTTCATGTTTCTGTTTCTATTAAGATTAATATACAACATTAGAAACAAGACTTAGATGTAATTATAAACCAGCTCACGCGCTCACAATATGGTCTCCATCATGTTCGATAAAGATTTCATTGATTATCGAAAATGTTTTTTTGTTAAAACCAGTGAAACTTCGTAATGTGGAAATGAAAATAGGAAGTCAATCAACAAAATCATTTTATAAGTGAACTCGTATTGTTTCTTTAAGACAAACTTTATAAACTTTGCTTACAATTCACAACCGACCCACCCATTTACCTTCGCTCCGTCTCTTTCTATCACTCCTCCCCAGAAGCGTTCAACGTTTAACGCAACCTTGTAGGAAGTCGCATCAAAGGTTTCACTTCAATAGGTATAAGATGTTACTTTATTAACTTACTTAATGTTCTGAATAAATTAAAATTGTCTGCGGAGAGAGCTCCATTAAATTCATCCACGGACAGATTATAATTGGTAAGGAATCACGTCATATGCTCAGAACAAACATTTTACAACGAATACTTGGACTATTAATGTACTAGTTAGTGTCCGTTACTATTACACTGATAATAGCAATAGGAATATTTGACTCATCACTTCTCGGGTGGCAAGGTAATGTTTCAAACGTTTAATTCTTCTTGTAAACTACTCATCTCGTGTTTATATTACATACTATAAAGTTATTACCAGATGTTTTCATTGTACCATTTAAGGCTTATCGAGACATCATAGCGACAACACGATCTGGTAGTTCGTGCTCAATGATCTGAATTTGACTGGCTGAGAAGTTTAGTCTGCACGCTTCCTACCGCGATCAAGTGACAATTTCCAAAGCAATCTGTGGGACCAAAAACTCGTAAAAATGTTTCATTTTATAAGAAACTAGCTGTTAGCCCCGACTACGTCTGCGTAAAAAAAAACCATTTACATGCTCTGCACACGCAAAGGAACAAAAACTCGAATCATGTGCAATGACATGAAATACATTTATAATAAATATTGAGCTATCGGAACACCCGCACGCTCATTGTTTAAAAGAAACCGTTCAAAGATCTCGGCTGATAGTCGTATTATATATGTAATAAAAGCATTACAGAAATATGCTTTTATTTTTCAATTGACTTATCTTTAATGTATAAATTAGGACCATTGTAACAATCCTAAACAAAATAATATTCTCATTTAAATTGAACTGATACACCTTATTTCTATGTTTTCGTAGAAGTTCCATATTTATTTAGACTATTATTACTCATAGTAATTTACATTCTTTCTAGTAAGAAGTTACTAATTTTGACAGCCTAAAAGCATGTTAATAGCATCATAAAAGGGCGGTGGGTGTGGGTAACGACGCCGTCCCCTAAACTGTTAAAGATATCCAGTAATTTTTATTACATTAGCACTTGCTGATAAAAGTATTGTAATACATGTTCTATTAGAAATGTTCACTATACTTTAATGTGTTTAACGTGAGCAATTATTTAAAAGAAAGTACATAGTCGTTTATTTAGTTTACTGTTTTATGCTTGATCGACCGTGGTCAAACAGAATCTCTATTTTTTTATATAAAATATGCTCAAGTTTATATCTATGTATACAGAATAAGAGAATATATAATTTTAGGCTTGTTAAGAATATATTTGTAATATTTATATCATACAAACTAATTAAATAAGAAAAGATGTAAAATTATTCGTCGTTAATTTTCAGAGAAATAAATAAATAAAATTAATTTTTATTATTATTATCTTATTCTTTACATAGTTTGTTTAAAAAGACTCTGAGAAGATTGAAGTCTTCCTGTACGCGTCGGATGTGTCAGATTAGGAGATATGCTTACAAATTATGTTGGTAAAGTGTATTTTATATATATATATATATATATATATATATATATGTATATACTCAGGTGAAATAAGGACGTAATTACGTTTCTGGAAAACAAACTTATTTTATTTATCGATCATCACACCACGAGTTTTATTACAATTAACATATTTTAATGACAATAGCTTATCTGAAACAAAAACAACATTTAAAGCCTTTACTTCTACTTTAAATAACATATACTTCTTTTTAAAATAAAACAGGAGAATATTTTCCACGTTCTCAAGATCACAAAATCCTATCCTCGATCTTCGTCACGTTACTCAATTATATCTGAACTGGCGTAAGTAGTGATATCCTTTACACACACACACACACCAAGAAATAATATTAGCAAAAAATATTAAATTATTATATTAATACTATAGTTTGTTTGGAAGTAATTAATTAAAACCTCCAACTACGACACCATAACATTTCTGGTTATCGCTTCAACGAGTAACATAATTCAGAAGTGTCGCAAGTTTAATTACTGTCAACAGACTGTCTGAAACTACTTATTAGTTTATGACGTCTGTATGGAGGTCAATGCTTAACAAACATTTAATATAGTGTTGAAAGTTGGAACAAACTGAATTAAGTATTCAAAAGTTCAAGAAATCTGGTTATTGGGAGGAATTTAAGTTGATGTTGAGAGAGGTAAAGACAACACAAAAGTTGGAAACAAGAATTTTTTTATCTTAACTCATATGCTACAAATTATAATTCAGTCGCATGATATTAAAATAATTACTTGATCATCGTGATCGTTTATTAATGAGCCCCTGTCTCTTATCCGTCTATTACTTCACACAGGTGACACTTCTAGTATGAATGTTCACAAACAAAACTCATTGAACATTCAAATTAGTTTCGAATCCTTCACTCTAACGTCTTAATTAGATGTTTACGAGCCCCGAGCCTCTTCGTTAAGTCGTTAGTGTGAGTGTGTAGTGGACTTGTTTTTAATATATTAATGAATATCTAACAGGTAGCGGTTGATGTTATATCAATCAGAGAATTGTTAGAAGTTAATTTATTTAAACATACCTGAAGTATGAAAATTAACTTAAAGCTTATGTTTAATATTATTTACATGTGCAAGTAGTTTTATTGTACCGCACAGAACATTATATGTTGTGAACCTAAAGCTGTTACATCTTATCACTAATGGCTCCTGCTCATACTAAGATACTGTATTTATTATTAAAACTCTAACAAGGAGCCAATTACATAGGCATTAAAATAACGAGTGAAACATTCAATGAAAGATGACGTCATAATTTTTAAGAACCAATCTAAATTAAACTTATTAAATGTATAACATGTTAGTAGAGATTATAAGAAAGGTTTTAATATAAGTGTAATATTTGACAAAGTCACTTGTTTCGGTTCCATGTTACTTCAAAACAAACAATGGTCAGCTCTACTCAAACTTACACAAAACACTTTAAGCAGCGATACAAATTAACAATGTTATCATTTTTTCTCGTACAACAATTTTAGTTCCTGGAAAGATACATTATTTTTTTTTTCTAATTGAATATTGTACTTAAATGTAATTTATTGCAATTAAAACTCTATGTCTACTAGTTATAGAGGTCACGTTCAACAAATTAAATACATGAGCTACAAACTTATTTAATAATATATTACCATAGTTAATGATGGTATATAGGTTACTACAAGTGTACTTGGCTACTAGTGTCTTATACAAACTTCTCCACTCTCCGTTACGTGCTTCTAATGTGAAGTCTCTCTGTCTCTCAGATAATTTCTTATCTTGTCAATGTGGAGATTTTTCACAGAATTTTGCGAGTATTCATTTAAATGAAACTTATAGTTGCAGATTACGGGTCACTTAATTATTTTAAAACTACATATATACTCCCGACTTTTCGGTTACTTTGCAGCAACCGTGATCGCGGGTAGATAAGATGTGAAATATTTTACATATTTTACGAGTTGTTGTCTGTTTATTTATTAAATAGTCCAATATCTCTCTTTATGTGAAGAATATATATATATAATATTTCTCTTTATGTGAAGAAAATTACTCTTTTACGATCTCTTTCAGTTACTTTTTATATTTCAACTGCTTTGGAAGTGTTTTTATTCAATTACTGTACAACATTACAACACGTTTTCTCATTTTTTAATAAAAATTAGAACGGAAAGAATGAAATATAATAATAAAATGAGACTTTTGGATAAAAAAAAACAAATCACAAGTAATTCTTATTTTATAAAATGTAAGCATATTAAATATCTGTAAAAGTTTGTGGATATAACCTCATACTGAGAATAAATTGTGCAATGTCACGATTCTACATTAGTTTTTAATAGCTTCCGCCTGGAGCTTCCACAAACATCTTCTATATTCAGCTGGAGAGAAGGTTTTTAAAATACAGCTGGTGTCTGCCGGCGCTTATGGAAATTAGAATGGATACATTTCATTTTGGGATTTATATCCAAATCTACATCAAACATAATAATTATATTTGTGATACGTTCCAAACTCATTTATTCACGAGAGATGGAAAACCGTTCGTATGTATTGTAACGACACAAACTTGTGCTAAGCGGCTGACGTTCAGTTTCTGAAAACTTTTATAGATGACTACTACACATCATCTGTAGAAATTGAAATAAAAAAATATATGTTAGTGTTACACCATACAACGATATCATAGTGTAATGCTCACTGTTAGTGTTGCCCAAATTCAGCCTTGGTCTTGCATTTTTGCTTGAACAAGACCAAGACCGCATATTTTTAGCAAGACCAAGAACAAGACTGACTGTGCAAGATTTAAGCAAGAACAAGACCAAGCTTGCAAGACTCTTACGTCTTGTGGTTAAGACTGCGGGTCGTTTTAGGGAGTAAGTACAGGAGTTCGGGGTATACGCTTAGGGACTCTATAAGGCTCTATGAGATAAAAAGTGAATGCTTTTTTTGGAAAATTGGACTTATGCGAATAACGAACACTAGATACCATAAACAAACGTACATAACGATTGAAAATATCCATTACAAGAAAAAAGAGTGCATCCCTAGTTTAGACCATCGGTATTGTGTGTGATAGTGAGCGGTGCCTTGTCGACATCATCAAAGGTCGGGTACTAAACTCTCATAGAAATTTTGCAGCTATTCGGAAGTACAAGGTCAAGATACACGTGCGGTGGCTTCTATTGCGCATACAATTAATCGTCGCCGCCGCGCCGCACGCACAATATTTGACACCGTTTGATTGCCGCCACAGAGTACAAATGTTCCAGAGTAATCGAATAATATAAAAAGCGGGCAATAAGATTTATGTACTGTTTAGGTGCAGGAATATAATAATATATGAGAGAACTGTTTAAATAAATAGATTGATATATTGACTGTTGCATCACAATATATTTTTGCAAATATTCATTTACATGTAAAATAAAGTCAAGTACTTTAAAATACAAACGAGTTAATGTCATTAATTTGTTTTCTACATGTTTAAACCGTGTTTTAGTACATTGAAAATGATTAAATGAAAACATTTATTAAGAAACAGACTGACTCCCGCGGGACAGGTCGTGACTTCAAACCCCAACAGGTGTCAGTTGATTTTTTGAATTTGTCATGAAATGTTTATACAATTATTAATTTGGTTGGTCTTTATCACGCCTATATTAATTCAATATATAAAGTAACGTTTAATAAATAACGACAGGCTAATAGATAATTGCAAGACTTGCGAGACTCTTGCTGCAAGAACAAGACCAAGACCAGGATTGGGAGTGCAAGACCAAGACCAAGACCAAGACTGGCCAAGTCTCGTCTTGATCTTGCATTGGGCAACACTACTCACTTTATGCTCACTGTGGTCGATATCCAGTTTAACGAGGGTCTAAATCGTATTTTTCAATTTTCTCTTCAATATTTTATATCAGGCTATGGTTTGATGATGTTACAAAAATTTGTTCAGAGTTTTATGTTAATACGATTGATATTAATGATATTAGTTTATGATAAGTTGCTTATATTTCAATTACTATTCAAATTCAAAATATAGAAAATAATTTCAAATCAATTAGAAATTAATAAATAATTTTTAGATAATAAATAATTATTATTTGTCAAGTCAATCACTATCTTCAATTATAAAAAAGTATTTGTTACGTCTCCACCCTCTGACCACTGCATGTAATATATTACCATCAGTGACACTATGGCAGTATCTTTCCAAAATGTTGTAGTTATCGAAAAATACAGAATATTTCGATGTTGCAATGAGAAAATATATCAGATAATTTATTTAGAAAGGCAAAATATGAGCAGGGAACTATTTTTTATTAAACAGTGGGTTCTTTGATAGTAGTAAACATCTGCAGGTGTATTATAGAGGGATGTAGGTCAGTGAGGTGGCGCGGCCGGTCTGCCAGTGGTAATTACTCTTTCTAGTACAAAGTCTAGTCGATTTAAGCTCCCAATTTTAGTTAACAAATTTTTTAATCTGTGTAACTACCAGGATTAATTTACAAACACATGTTACAGAACGCATAACTGAACGTACCGAATTACTCAGATAATAAATAGATTTTATAAAAACCATATAATTAATTAATGTCATAGAATTAAATGAAAGTATGCTATTAAAGAATACCTAAAATAAGAATATATTTTTCATTCAAGATAACCTTCTCTTGAAACATTCAAGATAATAATAGTAAGTAGCGGTGAAGTGAGTAATTAAGGCGGTACATGAGTAGCTCGCGTCGACAACTTAAAGTGTTGTGAGATATTGAGCCATTTACTCTCTTAAGAATTTGGTAGATATTTCTTGTGTCTTGGGTTAATGGTGAGATGTATTTGTAATTATTAAATTTAATTAGATAAAAATGATGCTTAAAACATCACGAGGTATTTGTTATCATGAAATAAAAATTAATACATCTCAATGGGATTTTTGTTTGAGAAATTGATAATTTTAACATTTTATGAGAATGTCACACTGAAAGTTTTAAATTGATTTAAAAGAAAACATCAACATCCCATCTCTCGTCTTTCCCTCATTACTGAAGATCGTGGTCAAGTGGCATCCCGCAACGAACAATCTGACGCCATTTGTTCCGGTCCGCTGTTGCCCTCACAGCCTGGTAAAAAGTTTTTGAGGAGGTGGCTTCTTTAGATTGGTCAGCCATCGAGTAGGTGACACCCTCCGGCTCTTTTGTCCTCTATGTTACCCACTACGTCCAACTTCTCCAGGTTAACACCTCCTCTACGCATAATATGGTCAAAGTATGTCAATACGCGTTGTGGACATATAGTTGACAGCCGAGTTTCGATTGAGAGTTGAGAGAGAATAGAGGCATTTGTGCGTTTAGAGGTCCATGGTATTTTAAGCACACGCCTCCACCACAACCTTTGCCTTTGTTATTTTGTATTAATTCCTTTAGATACAGCAAAACTTCCATACGTCGTCACATACCATACAGTACTCTAACAACAGTTATTTATAAAACGTTATCTATAAATCTAGACCATATATGATCTGAGAAGAAAGATTGTTTCAACAAAAACTTATGACCAGAGTGTACTTAATCATATTAAAGGTTGATTTAAAATACAATGAAGGTATTGTGAGAATCAGGTGGCCGATCATGTTTAATATCATATATACGGTAATGTAGTCTCGTATAATAAAGCTAACAGGTACCATAGTCCACACAGCGGTGAGCCCTCACCACAGTTTATGGCGATCGATGCTTTTATAGTCACTTCACTTGAGGCCTGTGTGAGCAACAGTTTAAACTTAAATAAGCAACAGCTCTAGCTCCTCGTGGTCAAATCAGCTACTGTATTAATGATATCTCTGATAGTATTTTTTTTTATTTAGAAGTATTATATTCCACGTCTTGAGATCGAACTTTCGATATGGAGCCAGTGTCGGCAGACTGCCATCCTCGGTCTAGGTTTACTTTGGCTAATTAAAATCATTTAGAATATACAACGTTACAACATTCAAGTTACTGATTTTAGTATAAGAGTTTAAAGATCCTTAAACGTAAGATTATAAATTGAGATAATATAAGTTTAAATATTTGCTCTGTGAACCATCAAAAGCGCAAAACATTTCGCGTGTTAAATTACATCCTTGAGAGTGGTCTGTGAGCGGTCGTTCACAGTTTTGTGAATCCAACAAAGTTTCTTATTGAAATATCTTTATAACTTAAGATGACAAGATCGCTCCAGTCATTAGGCAACAACTTAAAGTGATCAAACACTTAAAAACGTACTACGGACTCTGAGTACAACTAAATAAATAAATTATATTCCTATTAAGAAGATAAATTATATAATTGTGCAATTTTTTTTTGTAATTTTGTCTTGATTTCTCCGATCATAAGTTTAGATTTGCTCCGGCTCGTCTCTCGGATGGCAGTGCCCTTTTGAAAGTTTTGTTGTGAGTCTGGTGGCAGACCTTAAAAAAAATAAAAAAAATGCAGTGTGGACTGAGAAGAGAAAGTAGTATTTAGCCGTCCTCAAGTTAATGTGAGCCGTGTAGGGAGATGATGAGGCTTTGTCAACATAAAAAGCAATTTAAACGTAGCGAGGAAGAATAAAGAACAAAGAATTATCAAATATTCTGAGCATATTTTTGTGTATAAATTCTTTTTTCCGTGAAGATTAAGGATTTTCAATTTCCTGACAAAAATTGAAATTGTTTTGACAAACAGTGTTTGTAATGTCTGTTAATAACTTAATTCATTAGACAAAGAACAAACAAAACGCAGTGAATTCATATGCAATGTTTAATTTATATATTTTTTATTTCATTTAACATACTCAAGAATCCAAAATGCGGATAACATCTTTTTAATATATATTCATTTTTAAATTAAAAAAATTAAGCAATACCATTAATGATTATAAAAGGTAAATAAAAAATAAAGACACCATTAAAATAAGCAAATTTATTTATATATTACAAGTATGTATATTTTTCCTTAATCTCGTTTTACTTTTACATTAATAGATATCACGCAAAATAATAAACGAGCGAGATCACAAATTATTATTGAAAAATGAAAAAAGGAGGAATGAGGAAGTAGAGAGAATCACATATATAGGATTATACATTATACACACATACATTCTATGCTACGTTAGTATAATTATACATCCTATAAATTACAATAACTTCTTATCTTTCCGAGCTGCTCTCAAGGAAGAAAGTATAACGAAGACTATTTTTATAATAATCAAGAAAGATGTTATATGTATGGGTATGTGTATATCTGTTCTACGCAATGCGGTAATACAACACTCTTTAGGAGCTTCCTCTTGAGTTGTTATTAAATAAACTTATATGAAATAATTCCAGAAATAATAATAGGAGTACATTAACTTTTCTTCGTAAATCTACAATATAATATGTATCACAGACACGATGTTAAATCCTACTTTCACAAGAGTCGCGAGTTTCACACTTCATGGCACGGCATTGTGTTGTGTGATGTCGAATAATTTTATTCGTTACTTCGAAAGAGTTATTGTCAATTCGATTCTAATGAACACTGGGGCTTATTGGTATTTTTACAGTTTATGTTACTTTACTTTAAAGGGAAAGAAATTTAAATATATCAAAATGATTCCATGTAATATTAATAACTAAAATACGTATTATTGAAAGTAATGTATGTAATTTAAGTTGAAATTTTCAGTAAAACTTAACAAAGGTTGTTACAACACCGGTGATTGTGTAGTCCCTGTCAAACTATCACCTACTTTAGATCTCCGTCATACGGCATCAAAATGACGATACTTGTCGTGTTATGCACCTTTCAATGAATTTAAAATATATTTGAGGAATAAGTTCTAGAGCTTTGAAATGATTGAAATCGAATTCTAAGAAATGTCTGACACTACAACAATAAGAACACTGTAGTCCGTAAGACTCTAGCTAGAATAAAATTATTATAAACGTTTATTATATATTGCAGATGAAAGGACAGGTCATAATAAAAGGTGAAGGAGTGTTGCCACATGCTAAGAGTGAATATAACGGTAGTTATGTTCTTATTAAGTTATATCAGCCGTGAGTATTAAATTAAAATTTCCACGGGGAATATTAACTTGGCTCTGGAGAGAATACAAAGGATTATAATAAGACTTAAGAGTTAAACGAATATACTTTCACGTATTAACATGTTATTTTAAGTGACATGCATAGTATATTATTATAAGATAAAATAACTTTAGAGTGAAAAAATCGACTTCAAAAAAATAACATAACGCGGAAACTAAAAAGACAAAAAAAAAATTATTTAAATACTAGTTCATAATTTAACCTATCTGATAATAAATTCTAAATATCTGCACAAAAATCGACTAAACACGCAATGTAGATAAACAAATGGTATTTTTAATTAGTTTTCTATAATCCAATTTCATACGTTATTAAATATTTATAAACCTTTGACGTCGGTGCCTGCTACAGATTAAGTAACTAAACACTAATATATGAGAGTAGAATACTAAATTAAAACTACTTAAAATTACAAAAAAATGTTTTTTTGAAGTCAGTTTTTTTTACTTCAAAATTATTTTATTTCTTGCATTTTTATTTATAAAATAGACGCGTAGAAGAGAGCAGTTCTTTTAAGATTGGAGGACCTTCCTTAGGTGCATCTCGTTCAAGAAAGAGTCGAGCTCAGAAGTCTGAAATTGACAAAAACTTACTCTGTTTTTTATCAGGCAACCAAAAAAGTTCGTGTGGTTTTGAGGGTTAAAAGATACTAATACAAAAATAAGTTAAATTTAGTTTTTTATTCCGGAAAATAGTCACCTTCATTAGATATAACCTTTTCCCATCTAGACACGAGATCTTATATCCTTTTTTTCTAATAATCTGGTTTTTGTGAATTAAAGAACTGTACAATGTCGTTTTCCAAAGCCTTTCTATTTTGAAATACCCGATTCCGCATATGGTTGCCCAATGCTAAAAACAGGTGGTAGTCACTTGGGGCAGGACTTCCCATTCTAATCGCACAAGGGTATCCTGCGTGACTCTTGCTGAGTTTGGTGTTGCGTTGTCCTGATGGAAAACAACTTTTCTATTTGCTAACGCAGGCTGTTTCTGCCTTAGAGGTACCGAAACTCTGTTTAGTTGTGCTGAGTAGACTTCAGCAGTGGTTTGTCCACTTGGCATTAACTCAAAGTGAACGACACCTGCTGTAGTACACCATATACACAACAAGATTTTTTGTTGATGAATGCTAGGTTTAGCAGTCAAGGGATCTTCACTAGATAATCAATGATGTGAGCGCTTTTTGTTGCAGTACATGGTCCATATTTCATCACACGTCAACAACCTGTCGAAAACCGGCGCTGAGTTGTGACGAGAAAGCAATGTTGTACAGATTGTCAAACGCTGTTGTGTGTTTGCTTTACTCAATTCATGTGGTACTCATTTGCTAAGCTTCCATCGTTTCCCAAGCTGGTGCAAATGCATGCGAATAGTTTCATCGCTTACATTGAATTGCAAGGCAAGAGCTTGGCATGTCTGACTTGAATCCTGCTCGATTGCCAGCTTGATATCGTCGTTATTAATCGTCGATGGTCTTCCGGAGCGAGGTTCATCTTCCAGGCTTTCATTTCCAGAAGCAAATTTTTTAAACCACTTCTCGCTTGTTCGTTCTACTACAGCACCCTTCCCAAAAGCAGTGCATATCTTACGACAAGCCTCTGCGGCTTTACTGCCAAGTTTGAATTCGTAAAATAAACAAGCACGAATTATTGCATTTGACACGGCCATACTTTACCAATAATTTTTCTGTTTTTTTTTTTAAGTGAAAAAACTTATGTAACACATTAAATAATACTTATTAATATAACCTTTCAAATGTATAATAATGGTTACCTTATAACATTTCATAATATTTAATATAGGGTTTTCCATTAAGGGCGCTTGATCTTTGAAATGCAAAAAAAAATACATGTAGGAAAGATATTTGCAAAATTTTTTTTTTTATTTGGAAGGTCTATCGACCCCATTATGAAATATGACATCATTCAAATGACCGCCACGGCTTCGGTTGGTGGCGCGCACACGAAAGGTCCAATTTTCGATGACTCTGGCGCACAAATCGGGCTGTATTTGATCGATGGCGTGGCGTATGTTGACTTTGAGGGCATCGGTGGTTTGCGGCTTGTTGGCATAGACCTGCGACTTAAGAAAACCCCACAAGAAAAAGTCCAGCGGGGTCAAATCGCACGATCTCGGTGGCCAGTTCACGTCGCCTCCGCGCGAGATGACCATGTCCAGAAATTGCTCGTGCAGAACTTCAATCGTAGCGTGTGCTGTGTGACACGTAGCGCCGTCCTGTTGAAACCACATGTTGTCCAGATCCATATTCTCGATTTCAGGCCAAAAGAAGTTGGTTATCATCGACCGGTATCGCTCACCATTGACGGTGACGGCCACACCATTATCGTTTTCGAAAAAATACGGACCAATCACGCCTCCGGCCCAAAATCCGCACCAAACAGTCACTTTCTGCGGGTGCATTGCCACTTGGTGAACCTCGTGTGGATTGGTCTCGTCCCAAATACGGCAATTTTGCTTGTTGACATAGCCATTCATCCAAAAATGCGCCTCGTCGCTGAAGATGATTTTTTTGCCAAAATCGGCGTCAACTTCCAACTGCTCTAATGCCCAGTCAGCGAACACACGGCGCTGTCTATGGTCATTAACCTTGAGTTCTTGGGTCAGCTGGATCTTGTACGGGTGCAGGCTCAAGTCACAACGCAAAATTCGCCAAGTTGTCGTCTGCGAAAGGCCGAGTTCCTGTGCGCGACGCGGAATTGACTGCCGCGGGTTTTCGAGGACACTGTCGCGCACAGCGGCGATATTCTCGGCAGATCTCGCGTTACGTTGACGCACGGGAACCGGCTGATTGTTAACTGACCCGGTTGACTCGAATTTGTCCACCAATCGACGGATAGTCGACTCGGCAGGACGATCATCGGTAAAACGGGCGAAGTGCGCGGAACGTTGCTCGAACTGAAGACCCATTTTCATAAAACAATTTTATGATTTGTACGTGCTGCTCGACACTGTAACCTGTCATGGTGGTTTGGAAGGACGGAATGAATATAACACACTGCATTTGACAGCTGTCACTCAAACAACATGGCCGCAATCAGCTGTCAAAGTTCAAGCGTCCCTATTGGAAAACCCCATATTTCCTTAAGTAATAAAAAATATTAGTTCACTAAAGATTTATAATTATGGGAACAGTAACAAACTAACTGGAAGGGACCACATAGAAAATATATATGAGCAGCTACTTATTTGTTTTTTAATTATTCTAATAAATATACTTATAGAACCTCTAGAACACGGAATTGTACTCGGCACTCGGTACACGGTACTCGGTGCTCGGTACACGGAATTGTATACTTGTACTCCTCTGTTTAGGTCAATTTGCGAATCAGAGTGTAAATAGTAGAAGGTGGCTGAATTGAAAATCAATAAATTTTCCCACGCGGTTCTTTATTTCTTCATTAGGTTTTTGAATATCAGTTTATAAAATGTAAATAACAAGAAATAAATAACGATTTTCCAAGGGAAAAAGTCAAAAATAAGTTATACTGAATTATTGAACCAGAATAAATATTAATAATAAAATAAAAGTTTAAAAATACCTCCAATGTGAAATACTGACAGGTTGTTGAATTACTAGAAACAGAATGACTAAAATGAAGAGATATCGCTACCGGTTTATTTTAACCTTGACTTAAAATAAACACATTATATATAACAAGTGATTTAGACCGAAGTTAGGTCGTTAATGATTTGGGTTTCAGCCGAGTGAGTTATTTATGGTGATTGGTTCACGGGGGCTGGAACACAGGTGACCATTGCAATTAAATTCTTTGTATAGTTAAATTATTAGGACACAGGTTGCTGCAATCGAATTTTGGATATCGTCCGCCTAGGAGTGCCGACTTAGCATTTTCTTGTGGTCAGTAGCTCGATGTAACAAACATGTCGAAGAATAAATATATGTACTGTCCAAGCCTTTATGTCTACATTATATTTTTCAATATGACAACGGTGTCCCATACTTCTGTAGAAATTCAAACTAATAACTTCGCTGTCGTAATACTAAGATAATAAAATTATCCAGGTCACATCAGAACAGGAGACAGTATCTCTGCACATATCTTTAGCATTGTGACTAATACCATCCGAGAAACTAACCCTGTTCACGTCAAGAATTAACAGTGATCTAAGTCTCATCAGGTGTAGTCGAATTGTTTGTATGGACTGACAGAAGTTTGTTTCCCTAGGTTTGTATAAAAATCTCCTGCTAGAAGGTTGAGTGGCAAGACTCGTGCAAAAATAATCCCTCGTAGAAAACCACCCTTGCAGCTTTTTGGACCACATAGGAAAAACTTAGTGAGAAGTCAAGATTTCGCGCTCTTTTTCTCAGCGTAGTCAGTGAGCTGCTATGGAAAGAGCCAGTCTTGGTGTGCTACCTAATAAATACGTTTTATCAGTCTCTATGTGGTGTTTGAGTCATAAGGGTACTGTTATTGAGAGGAAATGCAATCGTTTCATAAGCTTACTTTTTTCATTTCATTCATTGGTTTGTGAATAGAGTGAATTTTTAATATAACTAAAGATAAATTATGATATTATGTCTTGAAATTATAAACCAACAAAACTGCCCGAGTCGGTGTGTGGGTCAGTGTTTGATCTGGACTCTGTGGGACATCCCATTTCATCAGCTAAACCGTTATAGGGCTCGCGTTCTCGGTCGGATTCCCACGACACAGTGAGCTCCAAAACTTTTTTGTGACGTCTTAACTACATATGTTGGCGGTTGAGGTATGATGTCTAACAGACAAACAAATTAATGTTGCTCAGGGTTGTAAATAATCTTATTTAATGAACAAAACAACAAAAATAATGAAAACATTACAGAAGGCACTTTAAAATTCAATATCCCTGAAATGTTTCAAAATTTGTATGTTTGTATTAAAGGTGAACCTTGAATATATTGTGACGAAAATGTCTGATGGAAAACGAGAAATATTATTTGAAAAACATTCTTTGGAAAATTGAAATAAAACGAGCGCTAATTTTACACGAAGCGTAACTTGAAATAATGGAAACCATTGCCTTGATGAAACTTAAAATTAATTAAGGATCTTAAGACACCGGTTTAAAGATTCTGAGGCTTTATTATTGAATTCTCTGAGAGCTACCTTTTCAAAGCCAATTTTATTTTTGTGAAAAATATTTATTCTTGCATTAATTTTTGTTATGAAATGAGTATATAATAAATTATAAATATAATATGATAATCATATATTTCGACGGTCCCTACCTATACAAAGACAAGTCGAAAATGGTTTTTTTTTATTTCATCATTGGCTTTAGATTACCTATGCTCACATACTGACATAAGATTATTTATTTTATTTACATTAGTTCCCTCGTTTTACAAATCGTATAAAAGAACACGTATTACGAATACAATGAATAAATGTGGTATTTGTGGACATTTATACATACATATCTTTTTGACGGTGTTTTAAAACAAACGCCATTTGCTGCAAACGCGACCTTGTCGGACTTATGTAGCGCCTCTTACGGGAGTTCCCGAACAACACTGGTCGACGCTTGTTTTCCTAATGAAACAATATGAACAGTTTGGTACAGTTTAGATTAACTGATCTGTTATTTAGTTATTAGTTATCATTTTACCTCCAACCAAAGTATAAAACATGAATAAGAGCACATTAAAGTTATAAGTAGATATTGCCAATACGAGAAATAGTGTTTTATGCGTTTCTAGAGCATAAGATTAAATTAATTACATCGATTAAGCCAATAAGTAATCCAATTATCGATACATTAGACACTTGATACATAACATCATTATAATTAATCTTTGTTGTTTTATGATATCGTTGATATCAGCGTAGAAGCGGTCATATCACACACGCTCGCTTATACTATGACTTCGGAAATGAATAAGGTAAGAGAAATAAAAGTGCAAGGAAATAATCAAGACATAATAGAAATTAAGTACGTATGTTCTGAAAAAAAAGAAAACTTAATTGTAGCAATAATTTGATATTGACTAGAGGGAAGAAAAAGAAGGAACAAGAATTAATTTTTAGAGAAGGTGTACAATAATTCTATTCCTATTGCTGAAGTTAAATATGAGGACTTGATTTGTCAGTGGGATATGTTGATTATTCCAAATAAGTATCATGGTTTGTATGAAAACCTTAAGCATAGTGAGGCAGAACAGGGCAACGACGAAGATTGTTAAATTTATCTGAACTGTTTTTATATATGTTGTTTTGTTAGTTAAATACTGAGGAAACTTTATTAGTAATAAGTTAAATAGTCTGAATAAATTTGTGAAGATGCCTAAATGTTCCCAATTAGGTATTAGCGATGAGGCATATGCTGAGGCGATGTTGTTATGATTGTACAATTTTATTGATTAAGTAGTTTATTAAGCTGAATTACTTTCTTCATAAAACTGTGATGACTGTTAAATACTAGGTAGCGTTTTCTTTGTTAGACAGATCATTAGCCTGAAGCTCATGATTAAAATAAAAATGATTAATTACTAATATAGCGCAACAGAGGTTGTTTATGTTTAGTTTCTATTTCAGTGAGACAATATTAATTAGTTGCTAAGAAACAATCTTCTTTTTAATAACAAAATGTTGAATTTATAAAGCTTGATTTATTAAAAACACAATCCTGATCCTTTTGAATAAACTTTCTTCAAAAGGATCAGGATTTTGTTTACATTACAGAAGTCGTACACCAAAAGACTAAAACCACTTATAAAGTGATATGTATGAAGTACTTTTTATGTCCATGGTTGAAGATTTCAGCATGTTGAACGTATTGATTTAAAAATTGGTTATTTTTTTTATGCTAAAGGGGGCAACCGAGCAGACGGCCTAACTAATGGAGGTAGTAGCTTCGCCCATAGACATCCGAGATGTCATAGATAAACATAGATTTGCGGATGTGTTGCCACCGTCGATTAGGGGAGAGGGAGAGGAACAAGTGGGAAAGGGAGGAAAAAGGGAAAGAGCAACCGGCTCCCATTCTCATCGGACAAAACTCAGCCATTAAAGACTACTTCACGCCGATCTTTTGTTATAGTAATATAATCTTACATTTTCATAAAACATTGTATTTAAATTCTAAATCTCACACTAATTACTTGTTTCCTGCATTTAAAAGGCTATGATAGAAATAAATGGCATGCTTCTATTTTAGTATGGGCGTAAAAACGGTTATCTATCAGTTTTTCCAAGAAAATTAAAAAAAATTAAGTATGTTTAAATTGAACAATTAAGATCTTAAAATAGTGAAAATATTGTAAAAAGATTTTTTTAATTATTTGTTATAGAAACATTTCTAGGGCTTGTTGAATACTAATTACGCTATCCTGTAAACCAAGGGTTTTGACTAGACTCTATATACGTTGGCACCGTCGATTAATGTTATGAAACTTATTGTTATTACACTTAATGTTAGTTGGAAATCATTATATTTGTAGTTGAAAAATTATGAAGGAGCTGGCTAATATTAAAACAAACCCTGTTCGTTTATTTTTTACTTTGAATAAACTGAAGCACATTTCTATTCAAAACGCACAAAGAATTGAGTGATATAGTTTCTAGAATGGCTGGATTATAGGATAATACTGTCAGAGTCCATTTAGATAAAAGCTTATTGATTGGATTACAGCGAGAACGTGAGATGACTAAACTTGGATTGGACAAGAGATTTCTAAAACGTGTTTGGATATATCATATAATATATTTTTTATTTTTGGAAGACAGAGATAATACGAACTAGGAGAGTAACCAAAGTAAGCGCTCCTTGGTATATGTATATTAAGATTATGCAACAATGTTTACGTTAAATTTATAAAAAAAATAAATTAAATTAAACTCTCTCTGGTTATAATGCTCTACGACTGATTAATGTTTGAAATTAAAATAAAAAAGGCAATATATAAAGTAGAGAAACACTATGTAACAGTTATATTTTTATTATAACATTATATATAACATTCGCAGTTCGATGCAACATCTGTTCGAGAACAAAAGAAATCCAAGAGACGAAATATGTTTCAGCTAAAAATTAATTCTCTATTTTATAGATAACTTTTGAAGAGATGCTCAAGATATACATACGTAATAAGTGTAAACAGTGACTCACATGTTAAAATTATTATTAGAATGATTGTCCAATTATTAATCTTAATAGATGAGAATAGAAGTAACAAAATAAATTCTAATTTGAATTCATCCAAAAGCTCTAGAATTGAATCCATTCTTATTGAATTTACGTTAAAAGCCTGTAATTACAAATAAGCACAATAAAGTTCTTGAAAAAACGAAAAACACGATTCTGCCAATGAAACAGTCCATGTCCATATTAAACTTCTTCCCAATTGCTTCATCAGTTTTTGACTCTATTCCGTCTCAAGCACTCCTCGTTTTGTCAATTGGAGAAGCAAGCGTGTGAGGTTGATCGTTTAATTAAACAATATCATTATGGCGTCAACTTATTCAAGCCCTGGAATATCAACTTGTGAATTGAGAAAGTAACTTTTGTTAAATAAATTTTCTACTTAGTGACTATTTTTTACACAATAGAATAAAGTTACACTATTAGATTCTAAAAGGCGGAGTCCCCTAGAGAATCTGTTGTCATACGCTATAGTACTTACATATTACAGATCAATGTTAGTACCCATGTCAAAAGAAGATATTTTTTATATGTACAAGTTTTAAACATATGCATTGATAAGACTAAAATAAAATAGTGGGGTATTACAAATATCTACAATTGTCGATTAACATGTTCGTGTTATAGTATCCCACAATTTTATTCTAGTCTTTTAGACATTTACATATTAAAGAACTTGGACATTAAACATTCAGAACACGACCTGTCTGCTGGATGACAGATTTAGTGAACCGCTCACTGACCTTAACACAGAATTATATATTATTGGATTTATATATTTTGTGACAAAATAAAAACAAGACAAATCCACAAGCAATTAGTCAATTAAACTAAATTATTACGGTAAAAAAACTTTTAAGTTTGTTGATTATATAGGATTATAAAAAAAATAGAAGATTTGTTGTCTTTACGCTTCAATTTTACTCCACAAAGTCTATGTTTATTCACTTTCTAGAGTAAATAGAAATTGATTTGTAACCCTTCCTGTTTTTATCTCCACGTCATGAAGCTTTACTTATTCCGCATGGAGGAACTCCACGCACTATTTTTTCTATCACTCAATATTATTATGTATATATATATATATATATATATATATATATATATATATATATATATGTAAAGATCTTTATACAAAAATTACCTCATAAGCACATATTTAAACAATAACCAAAATATTTGTCGTCAGATTCTAATAAATTATTTAGTTGTTGAAGTTTTTCAGGAAGTATGCATAATGAGAGCATTATGTCTCTCTTTATTTCATTCATTTTAGACTTTTTATATTATAAAGTCTTAAAATAGTTAAGACCCAAAATATTTTCATAAAAACACCCTGGGCGTCTTCGCTACTTGACACCGTTATTTAATAGCTGCAAGAAAGCTTGAAGCCCAAAAAACGTTAATGAGCGTGTAATATATCAGAGAGATCCCGGAGAATGTTGAAGGAAATTGTCGTTGAAGCTGCTCATTTTGTATCTTATTCAGGGCTTGAAACTGGTTAATGTAGTACATAAGTATATCTTCATCTCACTACAGACAGATAAGGTTGTCACCTATATCTAAACCTGTATCTAATTTGTCATGTCTCTATAAACCGCATCTCTATAGCGTAGTTGATACGATCGTTACTAAATTAACCTTACTGAACGTTATTCACGTCCTCGATAACTCAATTTACTCACAATAAGTCATTAAATATATAATCAATCACTATAAGTCTACAACAGGTCTCCTTATAACATTATAAACATTTTCATTTGCGATTACTCTAAAAATATTTTGCATCTACTTTCATTGTATTATTTATAGTTAAAACTTCAAACATTCCGTCGTCGTATTTTTTATTTTTATAAAACAATTAAGTTCAAAACCAAGTTTATTGAAATTGCTACAACCCCGAGAATTTTACACAAATATTTTAAAACATGGACGTGAAAACCTGAACAGAGAGACAGTAAAATAAAAAGTTATTATATTTGTTATTCTTTGGATCTTTCTTAAGCGATCTAAATTTTAAAATTGATTTGTTTAATAAACACACATAACAGCACATCTGTTTCAGTATCCCTTAGACATATATGTATATGTCAGCGTTCTGTCCGAGTCCATGGTGAAAGAGTATAATTTCTAAGAGCTTACAGATTTACTAATGCAGAAGCGTCCTGTCCTCTGAGACTATTAACTAATAACTTACTAACTAATCGCTACTGCATTCAAGAGTAATAAGTTTTTGTTTCTATAGTCCTGTCCCTACTACCACGACAATAAAGGGACAGGTCATGTCATGTGCTCGTGTTTTTTGCTCTGGGATACATATATATCTGGCATACATATAAACCGTTGGTGGTGTAATGTCAAATTTTATCAGGAGGACAAATATCAATCTTGTAATTTCAGTAGTCGACATATAAATAAATAAAGAAATATAATTTGTTGGTACCACTATTTCCAGATGTACATAGCTATTGGTCGTCATGTAGGTCAGTGAGATGGCAGTCCGCCAGATGTAACTCACTTTGATCTAAGCTCTAGTAACTTTCAACTAGCCGCAGACTAACGATGAATAAAAAGATTTAAAATACCTCCGTTATACTAATTGTAAAACTGTTTATATTATATAATGAAATATTTAGCAAAACTATTTGTTAAAATGAATCAATCACATATTAGCGCTAAAAATGAATGGGTCCTTTTTAAAATCATTATCGAAAGAATAATTTAAAGTAGATTGCTATAATAAATGTTCTTGGTATTTGATTAAAAATAACGTTAAAAATAATCCTTACAAATACAACTTAAATAAAAATCGAGTTTTGACGCATTAAAATTCATCTCATACTGTTTACTTAAGTTTTATACACTGAAAATATCCATTTCTATATATGATAACAAAATTAATCCCTATTTCTTTTAGTTCCGCTATCATACGTGAAAGGCAACACCGATTTTACTGCTTTTTTGTAGTTGTGTATGTTTCGTCAGTAGAAGGTTATGATGAAAGATAAAAATATGAAATTTCCGTAGATAATATGAAGTTTTTAAATAAGCTTTTCGCTATTTGATAAAGGTAAATGTGAAATATCTATCGGTGGTTCAGATAGGTCGCAAACCTTCAATATCGTTTGCGAAGATCGTAGCGTAGAGTAGATCGTAAGGTAGCGCAGCGAGTAGAGTAGCGTTGCAGTATTTTTTGCTTTAATTAGAGTTATATTAATCGGAAATAAAGACTTTATTATTGAAATCCACGATCTATACTTTTAAAAACAAACTATATCTCTCAGCCAGTTCCTTGGTCTGGATGATATCTGTGACGTGACAGGACAAGGTCTGTCGGGTCAGCTGGTTTATAATAAAGTTCTGAAACTTATGACCTTTATAAATTTTAAAATAATAAAGCATATGATTTCATTGATTTGTTTTTCGAAATAATTTTATATTTATTCCTAACGAATTCGTATTTTTTCTTTGTAATATGTTTATAAAAATAGGCATATTTCGACTTGAATCGGAATACTGTCTCGTGACCCCATTAAATCCGATCAAAATATATGATATAAATTTTACTGTAATGAAAAATCATCGATGAACCTGACAGAAATGGTGAATGAAAAAACCACAAGAATAAGGAGTTCAAATTAGTGTAAAGTTTTCGTCAACTACAATATATTGATCATTCAAACACCAGTCGTCTGAGTGAGTTCACAAATACATTCAGACTATACTCAATTATCTCGTGGCCTTTTTACGATCCACATCAATCTCCTCAGACTTTACTTAGATCTTTACTCTTTGCAAACATTGAAACTTGCAACTCTTGCATGATTTATGCGATCAATTAAAGATAGTGGTGTAATTTATTTTAACCCTTAACTTGGTAAGGTACATTAGACTGTACATACATTTCAAAAAAAATTTACTGGTTAAATAATAATACTTTTTTGTTTTGTTTTTATTAAAAATATTACTAAATAATTTAGAATTAGTAGAAAAATATTTTCGTTGTTGCAACACTGAACAACACATGTCAAATTCAAAATGGCTTCGAAACAACAAAGTGTTGGCGGGACCCGGGTAAGTTTTTGCGTTATAAATTACTTTTTAGCTCAAAAACTAATAAAAAATGGTGTGTTATTTGATCTAAAAACTATGTATTACTCAAAAAGTGGTTTTATGCGTTACTGTGTCAATTTTTATGGCCGATTTTGGTTGAAACAAATGTATGTACACTGCACTGCACGTTGCCAATAACGCACTAAAATACTAAAAATGAACTATGGTAACCACGCTGTACACTGCTAAGTTTACACAGTTTTTGTTTTTCAACGAATCGGCAGTTTTTGTTTATTTATTTTTTTACCTTCTCATAAAAACTGTCTGCTTTGAACTTTTTTTTTTCTTTTTCCGCCTGCAGAACTTACAACTAACTCGCGCCCATAAGATCTTGGCTTTGGTACCCGCTCAAAACGCATGCTCTGACGATAGTTCCACATCTGATGAGGAAGCAAATGCTTATATACCGCCTTCACCAGATACCTCTGATCCACCTTCAATAGCATCATCACTAGAAGCCCTTAATTTGCTTGATACTTCAACTGACTCCAAAAACGAACAGCATGATATACCCATTACTTTACCACTCACACCAACATTTGATGAAGTTTTTCCATCGCCGAATACAAGTAACTACAATGTTATACCCACATTGAACTCCATCCAATCTTTGCCATCTCCTTCTGTTGAACTATCATCTCCCCAGCCTAGCACCAGCGGACAGCAGTTACTACTTACCAGGTCCAAGCGTAAAAAGACAACAAAGACTGTAGTGACCAAAAAAGTAAAGGTTCAGAAATTCGCCCTAAATTATCAATGGTTAAAAGCAGTATTTCGTCACAATGTATCTCTTGAAGAAAACTTATACAATCTCCATCAAACACAAATAGAGACAGTACTGGATTATTTTATTTCTTTTTTTCTCCTGACTTAATTACTGACATTGTTTATAATACAAATTTATATGCAGTTGAACAACTAGGTCGATCTATTCAGCTGACAGAAGATGAGATTAAAAGCTTCCTGGCCATTCAAATCATGATGGGTATAGTACAGATGCCAGCTTATACTGACTATTGGGCAAGAAAAACAAGATACCCTCTCATTGCTGATCTTATGCCTCTCAAAAAGTATCAACAAATACGTCGATATATTCATTTTGTTGATAATACTTTGCAAGATTCAGACCGTTATTTCAAGATTCGCCCCCTAATGGAGAAAATACGCAAAAATTTTCTGAAAATTGAAGAAGAAGGAAAATATTCCATTGACGAGATGATGATACCTTATAAAGGTCGTAAAGCAGGTAAACGAAAGCAGTACATAAAAATGAAACCTAAGAAATGGGGGTTTAAGAATTTTGTCCGTGCGGGTGTTTCGGGTATCATCTACGATTTTATTCTGTATGGTGGCGACGATACCTTTCGTGGACTGACTTTTTCAGAGAAAGAAGCTACAATTGGTTTAGGAGGTATGGTAGTGCTTGCATTGTGTCAAACTATAAAGAAAAAGCCGGCCATTGTGTATGCTGATAACTTTTTTATGTCGCCTGAACTAACATATATTCTGCGGGAAGAATACGGGATCCTTAGTCTAGGAACAATAAGGACTAATCGTCTCAGAGGCTGTCAAGAGTTATTGCCAACTGACAAACAATTAAAAAAGAAGAAACGCGGTTCTAGCGCCCAGGTGGTTTGCAATAAGAATAAGTTGGCAGTCGTAAAGTGGAACGACAATAAAGTGGTTACACTTATTAGCACCTACATAGACTCGTACCCCTTAGAAACAATCAAACGATACGATAAGGATGAGAAAAAGAAAGTAGATGTAGAATGTCCTCAAGTGGTCAAACATTACAACAAACATATGGGAGGGGTCGATTTAGCAGATATGTTGATATCGTTATATAGAACTCCCTTCAAAAGTCACCGTTGGTACTTGGGAATATTTTCACAACTTGTTGATATGTGTATAAATAACGCTTGGCTCCTACATAGAAGAGATGGGAAGAAGACTTCATTGAAAGATTTCAGATTTGAATTGTTTGATGGGTTGTCTAAGTCTAATAGAATAGGAACAAACCAAAACGTTACAGACGATATAGGCGAGAATCTGAAAATCCATAAACCAGTCTCAGTCCGACCAACTGATAGCGTCAGATTTGATAACACAGGTCATCTTCCAGAAGCAGGTAATGAAACAATGCGTTGCAAATATTGTAAGAGTGGAAGAACATCTGTCTACTGTATAAAATGTAACGTACATTTGTGTTTTGTTGTGGGAAAAATAAAACGTAATTGCTTTCGTAATTTTCACCTAAAATAATAAAGAATAATTTAAATATTTCCTCCTTTTTTTGAAATAAATTTATAATAACCTGAATAATGTAATTCATTATGTCCTTGGTAGTGTACACCAAAATGTACAAACAATTTATTTATAATATTTCTGTAAAATTGGCAGTGTACATTGTGATGTACTTAAGTTTTCTCGAAACCTAGGATACCTAGATTTTTATTTTTATTTTTCTCAAGTTGTCCATTCATAAATTAAACAAAATTTATCAATAATTTCCTTTTTTTTCATATTTTTAGTTCTTGCCAAGTAAAGGGTTAAACTGAGGAAAATGACATCTGATATTAAAAATTATACTATTTTTATAAGTAACTTGTTCTGATAAATTAACGTAACGAGTGTTACTGTTAAACGTCGTTATAAAACACAAATTCTAAGGTTGAATTCTGTCACGAGATAGAATAATCACGAGTCATCCATCACGCGGAGTGCAGCCTCAGTGCTCTTCAGGCTGTCGTTCTTAGAAAGAAGAGTATTACAAATTCTAGAAGAACATTTTAAAGTAAAATTTAATTTGTTTAAATAAGGCGATTAGCTCGTTGATATTCACATGTATTGTTTGTATGTCATCTTTCTACACATATACATATTTACAAAACAATGATCAAAACTTCCCTCACATAAGGAAAGGGTTTCCATATCAATGCGTTTAGATGTAGTAAAACGTATAATTTTAAATAGCTGCACAACTGTAACGACTTCATTAAAATACTTTTAATTGGAGTTCACTTTAACTTTTGTTTCCCTTTTATAAGTTATTAGCTACTGTCACTCGTCCATTGGTAAAATATTTTTTTTTTATTTAGAACATTTAGAGGAATATAGTATTTGAAACTAAACTTCAACAATAAGTTTTTGTTTTTATATTGAAGACCAAGTAATAAATTTTAACGCATAGCTAACACATAATTATCTTCTATCTGTACAGGTTTATCTGGCGGAAATCTTTGTTAATATTAATAAACTAACCACCATTATTATCGTACTCGTGTTCGCAAAATAATGTAATCAGATTTGAAAAACAACAGAGATCTGATATAACGAACCGCTGACGAGATGGAAGCGAGGATAGATTATGATAATATTTAAATTAGTTAATGTTTGTTTGTTCATAGGATTTTTTCAATTTAAACATAAAAATCTTAGAACAAGAACCGTTTGTTGTACATTTTTTTGAAAACGAAATGAAAAGTCATGTTTTCAGAGTTTCTAGGTCCCGTCGTTGCTCGTTATATTTATTGTAAATAATAATATCGAATATTAGAAAAATTTAGTTTATAAATTATTATCCTCAAAACAATTCTCTCGCGAAGGATATAAGATACGTTTCACAAGAAGTGAAACTTTTGGAGTGCGTTGTTGACACAATTATCATGCAATTGGTCGTTTAGTTTTGTTTTACACGACTTCAATATGACTAGAGACTTTGTTACTTGATCTGTCCGATCATAATTTGGGTACATCAAGTATGCTCCACCATAAAACGCAATGTATTTCCTGCAATTTATCCTTCCATCTTATTCACTTCCAATAATACAAGACTTTCAAGAAGAACGAGAAAAATAGCCTCAAACACATGCAACGCAACTTCGAAAATAGATTTGCAAGTGAACCAGGGTTATTAGTTTTTTCAGATGGGTGCAACATAAGAAGCGAGCCCTGGGTGTAAGGTTGTGCTAGAGAGAAGAGAGGGCAAGATAAGAGGTGATTTCAATGGTCACGGTGGAAGAATAAATGCGGTTTATTGAGGAGTCGTTGAGGGATGGAGTTTGTGGTCCGAAATGCGGAATCCGAGGCTATTATACAAACTGCGATTGCATTTCACCTATCAGTTCCACATGCGTAGTGTGGTAAGAAACTTCAGCACCTAATCCATACTAATATTATAAATGCGAAAGTAACTCTGTCTATGTCTGTTACTCAATCACACCTAAACTACTGAACCAATTTGCATGAAATTTGGTATGTATGTAGATATTTTGATACCCGAGAAAGGACATAGGTCACTTTTTACCCCGGGACAATGACGCATTCCTGTGGGAAAATTTAGGCGGGCCGATCGTTTTACGCCTTAACCACTGAACAGATTTAAATGATGTTTGGTAAGGAGATAGTCTGAGACTTCAGAAAGGACATAAGTTAATTTTGACAACGGGAAAACAACGCATTCACATCGAAAAATTGCATTTCTGGCCAAGGAAGCAAAAACAAAAAACATCGTATGTAAAAATGTATTGCAGTAACCTATGTTCATCTTAAAATTTATTAATCTCACCTAACCCATGACAATTACACTTAGAATGGCCTCATCCAATCTCGACACGATTCAAACATACGTACAAAAAAGCACAGCTCAGGTTTTTTCATACTACTATCCAAAAAAACTATCTAATGCGGACGAAGTCGCGGGTAAAAGCTGTATATTACTAATTCTGAAATTTACGCGGACGAAGTCGCGGGCAAAAACTAGTAACCTATAAAAGCGGAAACTATAAAACCCGATTAACTCTTATTTTCTACTCAGATCAACTAAATATTTTTTCAGTCAATACCTGAATATATTTTTTATTAACCAATTAAATATAGACAACATATATATATGTGTTGTCGAGTTGCAAACTTGTCACAAATTAACAACAGAAACCAAATGACTCGAACAGTAATCTCGCTCAACGCCGTAATTGACTTTATCGTACCCTTTTCGATCAATTTATTTACATTTTTTGAAAATGTATTCGAATATGCTCAAATTGAAATAAAAGGCATTTGCATCTTGTTACTATACAAGAAAAAACGAAATAAATAATATTTCAAGAGAGCACTATTCTATTACGACACACAATGATTGTTAGTATAGTAACAGGATAGGCCTTTTTGTTTCTGTTTTCTCGTATAAAATTGTTTATTTTCGGATGCGAACATGATTTATAGCAAGGATTCACTAAGACAGGATGAGAAATATTCCTATGCTTGTGTGTGCTATAATAATAATAATTGGAATTGTATCTGATACTCTCATATTACATTATTGCATCTCAGCTCTGAAAATGTATTTTTTTTTATTTTACTATCAACAAACGAGTCTTTTCTGTAGTTACTTTACATTTTCATGCAAATTTTAATGTAACTTGTAAATGAGTTCTCACTATAGAAACAAAACTTAGTTGGTATTTTCTCCTCCATTATAAAATGTTGCATGTCTTTTCATGTAACAGGCTAAAGTATAAGAAACAGCTCCTTCATAATTATATAACTGACTCGCTGCGAGTTTTAAATAACAACGACAAATAAAACAAGATTAGTGAAGAAGAAAATAAACTACGAAGTTTTTAGGCAACTCCTTATACTTTTATAACGTATTTTTTTAACTCCAAAATAAACCCATTCACACATGTTTCAACTCAAAGTTAAATAATATCAAAACTTAGAAAATATCATTCATGTCACGTGACTCGCATATTACAGTAAAGGCCAAATTGGTTAATATAACATTATTTGAGGCACCCAAATCCCATGTTACTTATCTATAAATTCTTATTGAAAATATAAATACTAAGTATTGTAAATTTAACAATGAAAAGGAGATATTTTGAGTTGAATTACGGAATTTTTTTACACATTTTATAACTGAAATGGATCTGTTCACTAGTTTCAAATTTGCAGCAGGGAATATAGAAGGTAAAAGTAATATCTGAAAGACAACAATGACGTATCGAACACCGGGTCAGTCACTGTGTTAAAACTCTTCTCGTATAATTTTTAAGAGTCCTATGATTCCATGAGAATTCTGTAATAATCGGTTTTTGGATAAATGATATCTAAGATTTTCGCGTATAAACATTTAAATGAAACGATGTTATTCTGATATTCTACTATCGTGATCACAGCACGCGACGCGATCATCTCATCTGTTCGGGATCCCGGTGAAACTTCGGGCCAACGTGAAATAAAATAATTTATACTTGTAGTATATTCGATCAACATAGTCTCATTTTAAAAGGTTTTAGATTTATCTAGATGAGAATACATAGACTAAACGGTTAAAGTTTAGTGAAGCAGGTTTGTAGTCATTCTTGACATGTTGTGTAAAAGTTTTCATAAACAAATCCTCAAGAAAACTTACATCTGTCATAAATTTATTTATATTTTATATTAGCTTTAAGTATGACCATTTAAAATTTGATCAGGCAAATGTTTGAAATTGATGTTATATGTTTTTTTTTTATAAACATACAGTAAGGTTAACAAAGTTAATTAATACTCCGAAAAGCACCGTTTTTCCTATCATACACCTCACCCTGCTATGTCGTAACTACCTTTCTCTTTTAAATTATTCCGCTCACTTGGGAATATAATTAAGACCTTGTAGAATATTTTATGTTCACGATCACATTATCCACTCAATTTTTGTTACAAAAACACAATCTCAGCGTGTGGTCAATCGGTATATTTAATGAGATATCGCAAAGAGTACCTTACACTGTGACGTTAGAGTCTATATTAGAGGTGACGTTACTATACTAGCACGTTTTGCGTATTCTATTATTCAAGTGACTAGGGACAACTACACGACGAACCGTGGAAGATAAAAACAATTTAGAGAACATTTCACATCAGAGCTCAATGACATTTTAATATAATTTGATATAAGGTTTAAATTTGATTTAAAAGCGTAACGTAATGTTCCAACATAATATAAAGTTATATTCGGAATACTTTATATCTGATTGTTAAGACAATCGTTTACCAAACCAGCCTCGTTGTTAGACTTTTTTTGTGGTCCTTTATTTTTATAACTCTCTAAATACTAAGTATTACTATAAGAAAAACTGATCCATGTACTATGAAATGTTTTTAAATCCGAATAGAGTTTTCAGCCGGATTCATGTTGAAGTCATAGTAAATAGTAAACGAAACGTTTGTAACGATGAGCCACACGTTAATGGCGTGTGGTAGACTCGGTTTATGATCAATTATTATCAAGAACATAGCTAATAAATAGGGTCACAGAATTACGAGAGATCTTATTAGAGTTTTTTATCATTGAGTCATTATTACAAGTATTTACTCGCGAAAGTCTTAGATCTCATTAGTGTAAATACACTAATGAGATCTAAGACTTTCGCGAGTTTTATTCATTTAAATGAAACTAATATATTTCGGATATATTCCGCGAGCTTTATTTTTTGTTAAAACTACATACTCTCGACGTTTCGGTTACTTTTCAGCAACCGTGATCACGGAGCCAAGATGTGAATGTCTGACATTCGTCGAAAGTATGCACTTTTAACAAAAAATAAAACACGCGTAGTATATCCGAAAAATATTAGTTTCAAGTAAATATACTTTTATATTGATCCACGTCAAATTTGCTTTTGACTTTAGTTTTGGGGAGTTTAAAAAACAGTTGTGATATGAAACAAAACACATACTCGTTTCATCACGAACAAGTAAATGCCTACTGACCAAAAATCTACTGGACTATTACATATACTTTGAATAGATGTTAAATATCACAAAAATGTTTATAATGTAATTTTTTTTTAATTCTTCAAGGTAAAAAGATTTTTTAAAAATTTGATTAGCTAGTGCGAATAGATGTTTCAAATAACGGCAACTTTTATTAATCAATATTCTAGGAACAGCTCCAGTTCTAAGGTTCAGCTTGTAACACTGAAAAACCGACTGCAACAGAAACAACTTGACAAAAAAAATCTCTGTTAGTTACTTTTCTTCGTATTTTGTATAATAATAAGTTTCTGATTTATTTAAGTAAAATATGATTATATCACATCTATTTGAATATGCCAATAGTCTGAAACGTACCGAATTGATTTTATGGATCTGAGTGTAATTAAAAGAATTTATTGAGATTTTAATTACATGAAAGCTTATAGATATATTATTTACGTCATTAATATTCAATGTTTCCTTTATAAAGTTGCTTTAAGAGTGAATCGGGTTTAAGGAGAAAATTCATACAATGAATAAAACATCACAGTACTTTTTTGGTGATCTTTTAAAACCGCTTCCTTGTCACGAAATCAAGGAATGCAACAAAAAGGAGAGTAAAATATTGTGAAAAAGTCAAAGGTCTTGTAGCTGGCATTCTCGGTAGATTAAAATTTTATTCCTATGAATATAACAACATCCAATTTCTTCACATCGCTGAACAAGGCGACCAACCAAATCTAACGCCGCGCACAGTTCACTAAATACGATCAATTTATATTGGTAACCTATTTCCACATATTTTTAGTATGTGATATGAAAATATAAGTGTTACATATTAATTATCTTTTGAATGTGTAGGTACGTGGGTTCTCTGTGTATCCGTCCGTGGCATCGTATCGGATCATTATAAAATCGTCCATTAAGGTTTCTTAAGGGATCGACCGATTGCGATGCGATTTTTTAAATTTTTATGAAAACTAGTTTTTTTTTGCAGTTCTTCGTAGTTGTCTTTCTTCGTAGTTGTCTTTGGTTAACAGCAGCGTAGTTTAAAGTTTATTAATCAAATAAAGTTGACTTTTATTAATCATATAACACTTATAATATTGTTATCACTACTAAATCTTTTAAACGACCTAGTAAACCTGTCAAAAAAATGGGATTCATGATAGATACGGGGTAATACATTAAAAGGTTAGCTCTTTTTCTTCAGACTATACGAGTACCAACATTATCATGGATCATGGATTAATAAGAGGTTTACACTCAATCGATATTTTAGAGAATTTGTCAACTGTTGATATTAATAATAAACATGACGGGCGTTCAAGACAATATTATCAAATAAAAAAATCCATCAACAAATAGTTTTACATCGCTGACTATTTTAAGCTTATTTCTTTGTTTCAGAAACTTATTTTATGATTTAACTTATTACATTATTAAATGTGAAACGGCTATTTTCTAATGAAAGACTTTTTTTATCTTAAAATACTATAGGTAAGCAACATAAATGAAAGTAGGTACAATTATTATTAAAAAAAAAAAACAAGATGTTGCTTTATCGCTCGCTATGTTATCTTTTGAGTAAGTAAGTTAATCAGTTTTGAGAACTTTCAAAGGTCGGACTGGATTTTTCTAACATTACGGTAGAGTCAAATTATATTAAGTTCGAGGAAGCTTGTAGCAGTTTAGACGACTTCTAATTGAATTGGGTTTCAAGTATTAATTGGCCGGAAGTTGAAGTAAGTTAAGAACAGTATATCTAATTTTCCAATTTATTTATAAATAGTAAATGTTGTTTTAATTCAATTTTGCGGAGACTTTCATGCCCACTATGATGAACATTGGCAGTTTTCATACGCGTAAGCTGAGTAGTTCTATCTGTTCTAGTTTTTTGCTTCATATGCACGACCATACAGCGCCCTAGAATTTCCGTTGACAACCGATTCAGATACGTGTATCATTTAAGTCTTTTCCTAATCCTCTGATAACTATCTAGTTATTTCTTTATCGACATATTGACTATCTGGTCATGAAATCAGCTGTGGCAGGCCAATGTAGAAGTAGACGTCAGCAGGTCAACACACTGGAGATATGTTGTTCTAGCTCTTAAACCAACTGGTATTGAAAGTTTTTGAAAAGTGCTTTTATTTGACACTTCAAATAATTTACGGATGGGAAAAAACAATATTGTGACTCTTAGTGGCAACAAACTACCAGCATATCTTTCATTTCAAAGAGGATTCTGTTCACCTTAATATGAACTTTTTTGTCGTAGACTATCTTTGGCTTAAATAAATATATATTGGCGTTACTTTTACCATTAAAAACTATTAAACGTTGTATTGTTAGTATTTTTGTAAAATTTTGTAACTGTAAATCTGTAATAAATATTTTTATTTAAATAGTACTCTATAAGTATTTTAATTTAATTATAATTTTAGAAATACACTAAATCAATATATCCTTAATGGAAAAAGAGATAGTTTGACTGTGAAAAGACGAGAACTATTATAACAGCGATTGGAGGAATGTGTTAATAGAGTCGGTATTTTTAATTTTCTTTTAATTAAATTTGTTAGCACTTTTAAAGAACCATTAATTAATTCAGAACCATAAATGTATAAAGTTTGTGTTATCAAAACAAGGAGCTGAACTGGGCTTCTGTTGTTCAAAGTCAACCCGTCATCACGATATAAGTCATTAATGAGCCGCGCCGCTCACCGTTACTTAATTATTATAATAAGAGAATTTTAAGGAAAGATCGTGCAGAAATAAATTTTCACTCATTGGTGGGGTTTTGAATTTTAATTTAGAAGTGTAATCACTTATTGTAATGGATATTGTTTACAACTGTAGCGTGAATTTATCGTCAGGACGATTGTATTTATATTATGTTTAATGTACTATATGAAAAATAAAAATAAACTCTGTCGTAAATGTGTTTCTCAGGCTTTATTTCTTCTTATTACTCATTTTAGATTAACTGAACAATCATTTAAATGTGTATACTTTTTATATAATTATCCGAAAAACTATTTTTAAAAAACTTCTATTTGCAACATTGCATAGATTTTAAGTGACAGTGTCAATAAAATGTATCCTTACACTCTGTAGCTTCAATGCGGCTGAAAACGCATGAATCAAACTTTCTTAAAGTACGTTTCAAGAGACGACATAATACTATTGTATATCACTTGCTATATCTGTGGGAAGGCAGTTGGATCTGCTAGGCGTTTGTTAGTGGGATGTTGGGTACTCCTGGATAGCGGTCCATACTCGCGTCATCACGATAGTGTTCTGGAAATCATACGTGAAGCGGTTAGCCTTTCGGTAGCCAGAGCGTAAAGGGAAATAACCACAAACGAGCGATCAGTAGGTTTTGTGAGAGAGAGCACTAGGGCTATAAAAACAAATGTCAAGCCTTATTCCATCCTTAAAGCGGCTACGGATTGGACTATAATTATGGATACGTATGAAAAACAATACAAAATCCCCAAGGATATTTGTGCGTCGGCTTCCAGATCAGACATATTTATGTATTTGCGAATTTTAAAGCGCGTTGTGATGATAGAGCTTACTTTTCCTTGGGAAATCAACATCCCCAAAGACCATACCATCAAGGTCAACAAATATTACGAGCTCACAAACAAACTCAATCGAAATAGGTTCCTTGTGGATTTATAGGTGGTAGAAGTGGGAGCGAGAGGTATAACGGCTAAATCTCTCTATAATCTACTAAAAGACTTGGGCCTGTCCAGAACTCACATCAATTCATTCTTGGAACGCACTTCGAAGGCAGCCCTAGTAGATTCTTTTCAAATTTGGTTAAGTAGGGAGCGGAGCTTGGACAGTGGAGGTGAGCGCTTAACGCGCGTTAGTTAGGGGCCCCCCTTAAACCTACACCTGGGTCGCGAGTCCCAGACACTGTTGAAGCTCCTCTCCCTGCAACGCGATGGACCCGGCATCCGCATGGTGAATCAATACAAATAAGGTAGAAACTAATAATATAAAAAAAATTCTAATAATCAATAGTAAGTGATCGTTTTAGTAAACAAAGGAACTTGTCAATAACAATATATCAGAGGATAAAGCAAATGATTACTATATAGAGTCTTTACTGGAATATCTGTTTTTACTTTGAAAGTTTTCAAAAAATTATAATAATCTAATTACACTTTCTGCGTCTGATAAAATTCTGCCAGGAGATTGTTTATTTTCAAATTAAAGAAAAACATAGGAAATAATAAAATCTATATATGTATGTCGGAGTAAGAAGCACTTTGTCGTTTTTTAAAAGAGTGAGGTCAGCTTAACTGACGTCACCAATGTCTTTATTCTTGAATGTCTTTAGGATCGCAGACTTTTGAAGGTAACCTCAAAGACGGTTTGACCAACCTCACTTGATGAACGACCAACCTCGTTCGATCTCTGCAATGGCTCAAGGGAGACTCTTCGTAAATTGTAGATTCGAATTGAGTGTAGCTGTCAGCCCTATTGGCTTTTACAGCGTCACCGAGAGGGGTGGGTGGCCCGATGGGACCTACCCGTTTAATTCGGGCCCGAAAGGCCCGATGGAGGGATACACCAACCCCAAGGGTGCCTCTAAGAGCCGTATGCGTAAATGTATTCTCGCCTTTTATACCAACTGACACTCATTGTTGTGACTATACTTGCACAGATGGCTATGCGGCTGACACCTGTTAATTTCAATTACCCTAAATTATGAGTTATTCAAATAATAAGAATTTTTCCCATAAATATATTTTTACAAAACATTGCCATTGAGTTTTTAAAATAATTTTGTATATTCTTTTTAAAGATTCAGACAGTTTTTCTTTTCTTGGTATCTTGGTGGGCGTCAAGTGACTGCTGTACGTTATTCATAAATAAGTTATTCCAGTGTACATTTTTTGTTTTTTATTATTTATAGAAATCGTAATTGTAATAAATTGTGATAACAAGATCTTTTCAGAAGTAGATATTAGATTAAAAAATAAAACTTCTTCATTTAGTGATTGTCAGGTTAATTATTCACAAAGAAAACGGCGAAGCACTTTTTGGACGTTTTCAGTGAGTCTGGCATTTTAATGAATGTTGTTATAGTATATAGTTATATTATGAATTTTCTTCCCGAAAAAATATTAAACACTTTGACAGATAACCAAGACTGTTGTTGTTTATAATATTTTTTTACATTAGGCTTTGGTACCATTAGGTCACTTTTTAATGATAACAAAAACTTTAGAAAGAATGTTATATCTTACACAAAACAAATTATAATAATAAATAATTTTTTATAAGAAATTAGAAAATATAAATTACTAAAACCGTTACTATTTATATTTAATAAATGACAAAACTGATCATTACATCTATCACAGATGTCAAAGTTTTCATCTCGGAGATGTAACAGTGTCGTTCTTCTAATATAATTGATGTTCGTTTCTTCTTCAACATTGGACAGTCTATAATTGAGTTAACGTCTGAACTACTCAAGAAATACTAACTTTAATAATACTGTTACATTAGGAACCTGGTTATTGGTTTTATAATTTTATTAACAAAATCGTACTATGTCATAGAAAAGGAAAAAAATAAATTTAGTAAATGTAAATAAACATATAACTCACTTAAACTTCTTTTAAGACTAATTAAGTTTTTAATGTTTTATGAAGACTAGTTAGGTAATGAAGTAAAAACATTTTGCTTTAACACAATTTATTGTATGTTAAAATGATTATAGGAGCGAGTAAGGAGCATCGGTGTGGGACGAGGAAACACGGAATTAAGGTTGCAATTTGTTCTTACGAGCTAATGATCCTTAATTAATAATATTCATAACGTAATGAATGCTACTTTGGTTTAAAAAAAGTAGCAATTGAAAGAGTTCAGCTTGATTTAAATAAAATCATTGTGCCAACCCCGTAAATAATCAATAAAACACAAATAAAATGAATCTCTGAATTGTACATTGTACGCGGTATCCCAAGTTACCAGATGTCACTTACTACAGGAATGCTTTTTATTACTTAACTCAAATAAGAACAGACGACATCATTTTACTTCAGTGCACATTAACACATTTTTATAAATTAGACTGTTAAAAAAATTATCCATACACACATTTCGGGGTTAAGTTTCTATTAGACTCAGCATTTGCGTTTACTAACATAGAAATTGTATCTCTAGCCTAAAATTAAAGTGTCTCTGTATATTCATCTCTATATCTATGTGTAGTTTTTTAAAGCTGAACCGATGAACTGACCTTAATACGTTTTAGACAGAAACTTGGAGTAGGAGAATCAAACCTAATAAGTAAGTTATAAGTTGGGATATTATTATTAAACGCAAACATTTGTATTATTCATAATAATCGTTTTTCTAACACCACTTCAAAGGTGTAACTCGAGGAAAAAATTACTTTTATTTTTTCATATGTATGTCGGATATTATAAAACGGAACGTCAAGCCAACTTTGACTTGGATGTATTCAAAATGTGCGTTGGCAGCACTAAGACGTTGACTAGCTGTCAACTATCGTCGACGCTAGGACACTTTTGAATGGGAGACCGAATCGTGCTGGTGCTTCAGCTTGCGACCGACTTCACCACGTTCCGATAGTTTATCCGTTTGCTTCCGCGTTGTGTATATTAGAAGCCATATTTGTTTAATTGAATATGAATAAAGACGAACGGCAACGCATTTCCCCGTTATGTATATTTAATTAAACATCAACTTGAACGTTTCTGCAACTTCATTTAGTTTAATGAAAGGAAATCACGTTAAGTTTTTTAATTACCGACTTGTACAAACTGTGCACAAGTTTCAAAGTCTCAACTAGTTAAACTGTAATAAAAATCAAAGATTTTATTTGGCTTTTGTTCTGTGTCGAAACTTCATTTAACTTTTCTGTTTGAACAACGGAACGTTCAGAATAGAATGCCTCAAATCAATTATAAAACAGTGCTGTAGTATTTCAATGCAAGTTTTGGTTCTTAAAAGTTAATTAATGAGTTTTATTTCTAATAGTCAATGATTAGAACACTTAGTTGTTTTGAAACATGTTTTAATTTTTATGTGAAAAGTGGAAAACGAGCAGACGGCCTACTCGATGGGCAGTTGTCATCATCGCCCATGGACATCTGCAACATTTTCTGTTGCGGATGCGTTGCCAACCTTGGATGTTTAGGAACAGGGAGGGGTGTGAATAAGGAAATGACAGGAAAGGGAAAGGTCAACCGGATCTCTTACTCATCGGACGAAATACAGCCATTTAAGACTACTTCACGCCGATCTTCTGTGAGAGGGTGATAGTTCCCCGGTCGAGCCAGCCCATGTACGATCTGTAGTCACTTGACCACATCTAGGCTCTTCCACCTATATAGATACTTTTAACATATATGATATAGAATATATAATATACTTTTTTACATATAAGAATGCTTAATTTCTTATTCAACTTTATTTCATTTGACGTGATCAATCGTGATTACCTTAACTATGTCAGGCTTTCTGTTCTAACATCATATAAAAGTAGTTATTAGTTGTATGTTAATCATAATTAAACATTATTATAAAATATTTTTCATATGTATTTTTTAAATATTTTCCAAGAGGATGTTTTCTGCCCTGTACTAAACACCTCGTTAATTCTCGTCAGTGACCATTACTCTTCATGTCAACTATGAAGTTGGTCTAAGCTTAACACATTTCTAACGCAAGTTTAACTCTTAAAACTTAAGTGTTACTCTAAAGGACAAGATTTATGTCAGTTGTTTTCTAAAAATCTTATTTTAAATTTTAAAATATGTCTACCCTCAAGTTATTTTTTTTTATCTTTTTTTTATTCCACTTTCCACAAATAAAACGTTTGTGTTTTTTCGCTGTAATATAGTAAAAGATTAACTTTGTCAGGTATATAACAGCGATAGACACTAAACAAAATAATATTGAGAGTTGTCCTGATAATACAATAATTCCTATCACGTTGAACAGAAGAATCGAGAGGATTTTCCTATTCGTATTGTGTACGACACTTTTATATTATAAGTATGTCACACGTTATTGAATGAAAGATAAACTTTAAACTAGTGTTGTTTTATTTTCACGACAATCCAAATCTTTCTCTTTATTAATCAAGTCATTTCAAATCACAATCATTGCTCTATATTTCTCTTAATTTCACTCTATATAATACCGCGAAGTGATAACCATAAATCGAAGTGAGTCCGACCGCCGCACGGTGCAGTCGTGTGGTCTAGTGTTCCGATGAGTATATCGATTAAAAGTGTTAAAAGTGATAAGAAAAGGATCGAAGATCAACGTGTCTGGCGTTGATCAGCAGATTATGAAGAGGGTAGCAGCTACCGTCGACTAGTAGCCGTTATTCTGCCCCCGGGGATTTCACAGTCGATAGGGAAGTAAGCACCTAATAGCGGGGACTTAGATTCAGTGGTTTCTTAAATTTTCATACACCTCCCTGTCAAAGCCGACCTAGTTAGTTATATCAAAACCTAGAAGCCGACTTACAGCAAGTCTGTAACTTCACAAGTCTTATAGACTCTGTGGACGTGCACACATTCGCCGCCAAGCTGAGCGCCTCCGATGGCAATCCTTAGGTCCGCATTGTGGCAATGTGATAGCACGCGGGCAGGTTGAGTGCCATGAAAGCGTCCCAACCCAATGGCAATTAGTAGTAAGGATTAGGCATTCCAGACACTCCTCCAAGACCCTGAAAATAAATGTATGACCGACGATACACACACCGCTTTCGCCGGCGAAGACGAGGTCACGTCAGTCGTACACGTTGCTCCAGCGTTCTACCATCGGGGGGCGTCATACATTCCCATCATCCGATGCCATCCTCCCCTTCAACGACATCCTAAGCCGAGGTCTGGCCTCTTAGAGGCACCCTTGGTACGGGCGTATACCCCGTCGGGCCCTTCGGGCCCGAATTAATTGGGTTAATCCCATCGTGCCACCCACCCCTCCCGGTGACGCTGTAAAAGCCAATAGTTTAGCAACAGTCAAGTCGAAACTAAAAAAAACCTAAATCGTAGTGTCATTCAAAATATACTGAAACAGTTTCTTTAAGTCATAATGTATACAAAACATTCAATAAGTGTTTCTGCAATTTCAATTTTTGAAAGTAAGTTGTGAAAAATCGATTATATATGTAAGTGTGTTCGTTATATTAAACAAGTATGAAACAAAAAAACAAAACTAGACGCTTCAAGACCAATAAATATAATAAAAATTGTTTCCCGTTAAATAAAATGTGAATAACTTTTGCGTTTTACAAATTTCAGTTTCAGACTTCTCGCTTTCAATCTAATTCATTCAGACGAGCAATAAGTAAAATTTTCTCGGCTCGGTGCTTATAAATTGATTTATTATTAAAATTACAAGAGATCTGAGCGTCCACTGAGGGTTCGGTATTACGTACTTGACTAGAATTATTTAAGAAAATTTATGAATTATTTTTAGATTATTTTTAACAGGGCCTTCCTTACACTACCGTGATTTAAAATATGTACATAATTATCATTTTAAAATACGACTTTATAACTAGAATTTCAAAAAAACAAAATTGTAACCGGATGAGAAAAATCTAATTACATGTTTTCGCAGCTCCGATTGATAATTGTAGAGGAAAAGCGATTCAGCGACTAATAGCTTGAGAGAAAATAATGAGACGTTTGTGCAGATGAGATGGAACCACTGTGACAATCGTTATATTTTATAATAAGGAATGCAACAAAAAACAGAATTGCACTACTTACCATACCGTGAAGACATGTGAATTATATAATGAAAATATATATACTTAAAAAAAAAAACAAATAATACTAAACTTGACGCAGAAGAGAAATGTTTAGTGAAGTTTAGTATTTTTATTATTATAGGTATTAATATTATATGTTGTTATATACGCATCTACAAGAAGATGGACAATAGTTCTGTGCGGGTTCTCCTCCAAATTGAGGCACAATAATTTCAAATCAATTCATTGCCACCACTTTCACTAAGTGACTAAAGTAAAGCAAACTATTATCATAACTGTTAATTATCTGTCAGTTTCGCAAAATTTTATAATAAAATGTTTTCTATGTTAAAACTTTTGCTACAAAATAATGTTTTGAATAAAATCTATCTTTGATTATGTTATTAGTGTTCAAACTGCATAATTATAAAAATAACTCGGTAATTTTGAAAGCTTATACTAGATAACAAATCTTTTAACATTTGACTAGCATTCGTATGGGAGTCGGTTTATTGGACATTATTAATTATACAATAAAAAAATGAAAGAAACTATTGATAATATAAATAATTATTTAATTTAATTTTGCTCTCTCATTTTGATAAAAAATGTTGTCATTGATTTTCGTTGTCTATAATTTACGTTTTGAATAATGCAATATCTCAAAAACCCAGCTATTCATATTTCAAATCACGTTTCATATTCATAGCCTGATTAAATATTCATCGTGTTGTTATCGTTTTATTCCTTATTCTTGTTTTTTTAAACTAACAGAATCTTCGTTGTGAATTTCATGTGTTTAAATAAAGACACACGTGAGAGACTTATAACTTTCATCTAAGCGAGTTAAAGACTCTAATTGCTGACAGTGGCTTTGTATTCTGAGTAGAACTATTCTAGCGTAGTTTATGACCGTATAAGTTTACATGGCCGTATTTGTGTAGTAATCTTTTTGTCGACGTGACTCTGAATAGCCTCAAATTCAGTAGCAGGCTTCAGTGTGGCTGTAGTAGACAAATCTACTAAATAATTGTGACTACCTGAATTAAAGAAACCAATACCTTTTTCCATTACAATGTTTGAACTAAGATCTTGGTTACCGTTACATTAATTATGCCAAAATACTTCAGATTTACTCACTATACTCACAAGGACAATCATTATAGGTAATGTGTTTATTTAGTTTTAACATTTTTTTAATATTTAAAACACAATCTTAGACTTCCATACAAGTATTTTATATAATGCAATTTCCAAGAAAACTAATTAATGCAAACTTGGAGTTAAGTGTGATAAGTTTGATAAATACCAACCGCGCTATAGTTACTAGCGGTAAAATAATGTTAAAGGAGCCAAGTTGCTACAAAACAGTGAATAAACAGACACCCATTTATAGATAACTTTATTTACAAATGCATGACATCTGATGAGATCTAAGATTTTCGCGAATTTTATTCATTTAAATGGATGACATCTGTATAAAATATAATACTTAAATTAACAAAAATATTTCACTTCCTGCAAAAAATCCTACCATCATTGCCAAATGGTTAGTTCTGGTGTTCCACAAGGTGGCGTCAAATCTCCTTTACTGTTTTCGTTCTTCATAAATTCGACCAAACAAAGAATATAATCATTCTACCATTCGTTCAAAAACGATCTCCTAATTTACAGTCACACCCCAGTAAAGGATCTTCCGCAAGTAATTAAAAAAAAAATTGATTTGCAAAAATAAGTTTTTGGAGCAAATATTATGGCTTGGTGATAAATCTGGTTGGAAATATAAGCCATAATTATTGGTTGGTTCAGAGAGCTGAAACATCTACATTGCTGTACAATACTAGGTAGTCAAATTTAATAACAACAGGGTTGCGTACACTGACATCATAAAATATCCTCGCTGTGTTATCATTAACTAAGGTAATTAAAGGAGACTTTGTTGCCACTGCATCTCTACACAAGTTTTGCGCAACATTTTTCCAATCCTTAATAAAATGTATTTGCCCAAACTGTCTTTATACTTAATTCTTGATTACACTGAACGATGCTTCTTCGACAGCAGGGAAGAGCTTTTGAACAAACTTGAAGATCTACAAAACTTTTGAATCCGTTACATATTTGCTTTTTGAAAACACAACCACGTGTCTTAATTTCGCATTCAATTCAAGTATCTCTCAATTAACCTTCGCAAGAATAATTTATTCTAAATAGTCTTTATTCGGTAACGTTCGCTCCTGGTAATCCATCTCATCTTAAGAAAAGATTTGTCTTCTTGTGTGACGCTTAATGATGACCCTTACGAATTCAGTATATGCAATAACCGTATCATAAAATTCCTGTCCATTCCTCTTTCTATTACGATCATCTCTTTAGAGTACATCCCTAGCATCTTTCATGATCAAGATAAATGAGTATCTTACTCAAATCCTGTCCTGACCTATCTGTTTCCATCCCAAAGTAACTTTTATGTCGTGAATTTTTTCCCAGCATTCTATTTATTTTATTGTTATACTCGTATATATGTCGAAGAAAGGTAGTCTTGGCTGACTTCACTGCTAGTGCCTGTTGGCTTCGTAGGCGCCATGAGGGTTTAATGCGAGCACAATACAAAACGAGAACTAATTTAGTATTTATTTATTTAAACTATTATTTTTATTTAACCAAACTAGATAACACAATTATAACAAAAAGTAACTAGACGATACCATAGATGCTCACCAGTCATCACTTTTCTCAATTATCGAGACACGAGTTCAGGGCACCGATCTCGCTTTGTCTCCCAATCACTCGGCGCGAGTCATCTCAACATAACTGTTAAAACACCATTTAAGTCCGTAACACAGGCTAGAGACAAGATGACGTCTCGAATCCGTTCTGCTCCGCGTCTGCGTCTGCTATGATTGGTTGTTAAGTGACTTACGTATTTAAACGACAACAAAAATTTATAAAATATAAAAATTTAAACTAAGATTTAAGAAAGTATGTCATTGCGATGATAACAAATAATTTTGTGCTATATTTTTCGACATGAATTTCATTTCCATTTTTTTATACGGAAACACACATGTATACACCGCTTCACTGAACTATCATTGTAAATCTGTGCAATGATTTTTTTATTATATTTATAATAGTTTCTTCGTCTTTGATTCAATAATGAAATTAAAATACCTTACCTGATTTGAACTATAAATACTATTAGTAATTTACATCAACGATAGATGAAAGAAGAAAGTGACATTTTAAGTGAAATACACGAGAAGTGTTAATGTGATTGGGACAATGAATATAAGACTTAACGACATTAGAAATAGGTCTTTATTATTTTGACAGTATTTTTTCCAGCGCGATCATTGTAATACATCTCACTTATTATCTTATAACAAAAAATAAACGTCTTTTTAATAACGCAGGTAAAATTTATAATAAGATTCTTATTGTTTGATGTTTTTAATATCAACATATGTAAAACAATCATTATATAGTTTTGTATAAAGTGATCAACTATCTACTACTGAAGGTTAATAGTATGTATGTACATAAAGCATCACCATAGGCAGAATTGCACACATTTTTCGCCACAGCGGATAAGTGTCAAAAATACATAACAATTATCTGCTTTGTAAATTTTTAGACGCTGTTAAAATTAGTGCCTACAGTTTTGTGTAGTTCAGTGTTATTATTAATAACACTGAACTCATTCTGCTGATCTTAATAAAGTTATAGATTCTGAAAAAAACATGAGAAATTTATACGTACAGGAAATGTTTTTGAAAACAGTTCGTTCGCATATTTATATCATTCACACTGATGAATGATTTCAAATGATCGAGTCCGGAAACTTATTTAATAATTAATATAAAAAAAACATTCAATCTTTGTATTTTACTAAAGAACACTGAAAGTTAGTTTTATAACTCTTTTAATAAAAAGAAACAAAATCTCAATATTTTTTCAATTTTAAAAAAAAGTATTGAAAGTATCTTTAATATTGAGGAGTAGGAAAATAAAATTTGATAATGATGGAGCAAAAAAAGTATACAATATTCAAGTTTGTTAGTGTGCGTGAGGTGCTCGCACAGATTTATATTTATAAAAATAATATTTGACAGTATCCCCGCTGACGTAACATTTCCACGAAGTTCATAAAAAGAAAAAATCAACCTTAGCAATATCAATTAATAAGTTTTGATAAACAAAAATACTAACATACGATGATATTGTTATATCAAATAAAAAACATTTTATTTCCACAAAAAACTTTTCTTCACATGTTTTTGATGTTCTCCACACAATTCCTCAAACGTTTCTTAATTTAATAAATATTTTGTCAACCTTCAATGTTTTTCTCTTGGCGTTCATTAAATCAAGATTTTTCACATAATAGATCAATTTTAAGAAGGTCTACCACTACACTAACTAGAATAATATCTCATTAAATGAATGTTTTATTACTCTTTGTATATTGAATTGAAACTTAAAACAATAAAGTAAATATTGTTTACATTAAGTACACATTAAATCATTAAAGATAGTATGCCGAGTGAGAACATTAATGTTTCATCAACGTATTACTTGGAACGACCGATGGAAGGATAAAGTAAAAAGTGTAGAAGACTTTCTGTCTAAAGTGAACTGAATATCGAGTGAGACGGACTTCTGGCTCAAATACTAATCGAGTTAAAGCGGACCTCGTCACGGACTGCGGCCCGACTGATTCAATTGTCACGACACTCTCATAAACAGTGTTAGAACATTGGCCTTTCAACTAGGTCAGCTGCTAGATGAGATAAATAAAGAACTTTTTCCTCAAAGTTCGATTCGTATATATTTTAGAATCTGATCCACTTCAAATAATTTTGTACGATCTAACAAATCTTTGTCGAAGTGGGAAGAGGATGGATCGTGGGCTATAAAAATTCAATTAATTTTCCACTTTCTCTGACTTCTGTTTTTTCGTAATCATCTTTAGTGACTTTTAAGATTCAAGCAACTGTGCGAGTCTTTGACAACCTTGTATTCTTGTACTAGATTTATCTTTAACAAAGTAGAAATACATGAACGCTACCTCGACTGCCCAGTACGGAGTCCAAATACAGATAGCATTTATATAACAAGTTACTTAACAAAACAATTTTATTTTAGATGATTATATTTTATAATATTTCACTCGGTATATTAATATTAATTTATTTATTGAAAAACTGCCTTCTCTTGAACGCATCCGTTTGGCTGTTCTGTATTAACATACTGTAATATAAAGAGAAGTCCAAGTGTCATTTAATTGTTATCTTTTACGTGCAAACTCTGGTGGGGAATAACAGATGCATTGTTTGATAAACGTGTCACGGACGTGTCGTCCACAGTTATTTGTTTGTAAGTTTCATTAAAAACAATGACAATAATAGTAGGGAGCAATAAAATTAAAAAAATGCTGAATTTATCAACATAACAGAACTTATATTTTATGAAAACAAAATTTAATAAGAACTCTGACAAAAGCTTACATCAATTATTCTTTACCAACAAAAAACTCAACGTCGATTGAATCTTCCAGTGGCGACAATTAGAACAAATTAAATGAAGAAAATATCGTTTGATCGACTGTCACATAAACACTTGTATATAGACGTGTATTTATTAAAGTGCTCCGAGATGTTGTGTTAGATAATGAAGAACTAATTATGTTTATAAAACACCTTTAATAAGTATGGGCTGAATAATTTATTGTTTAAATCGCCTCACCGCCATACGCAGAGTCTGCTGGTGCTGTTTTGTTTTTAATTTTTGAACATCATTCATCCGATATATTTATTAGCCTTTTAGTGATATTGGTAGCACTTATATGCTTTACATATTTTAGGTAATAAAAACATTTATTTCCCATATTCAATATATAATTATTTTCTTTATAACAAACAAATGTCTTTAAATTAAAAAGTTTACGTCATAATATACTATATTGCCAATAAAATAAAACATTTCTGTAATAGAATGCTCCTTTAATAACATAATTTATTCCGTATAATATGACTGTTTGAAATTACCAATTTGTTATATTAAGAAAGGTAACATTAGTCATACTTATACAATTATAATGTATAAGCCTTTTCAAATTATATTCATCCTCTCATATGTAACTCGCATAAAGCTATCTGTAGTAAATAACTGATCCAATTTATTTGAGAATGTAGTAAACAAGTCGTTATTCTAAAAATACTGCAAAAATTATGAATTAGCTTCTAAAAAAAAATTACTTTTCAAGTTTCAAAATTTCTTAGTTTTGCCTTTTGTTGAGGACAAATAACATTTTGCTCTCAGTAGTATTGCATTATAAACATATAAAAATGTTAAAATACTAGGAATACCAGCACTTGTTCTCAAAACATTGTAGAAAAGTTTCTTCATAATACTATCAATCATTTGGTAGCCCGCCAGCCATGACAATTTTAATTAAGCAACTTGAAATAATGAAAAATGAATCTTGTTCTTTTATAAGATAAAACTGATAACTTCTAATAATCTGATATATATATTAATCTGATAGAGTAAGCTACACCGGCATCTACACTTCAAACAATATACACAATGAGATAAATACGAACTATTGCTGTAACGAGATATGTAGCTTTTGTTTCCTGATTACGATTTATAGTTCATAAACATAATATAGAGGATTTTTTTAAATAATTACAACAACATCAAAACGACAACTTTCTTGATAACATTAATATCGGACCATCGTATGTAGTGTGGTATACTTATGACATTATACTATATTTTGCCAATACAAAAAAGTTTCTATAAAAATATATAATATTCTTAGAAACAAGGTAAGAATTGACTTTTTAAAAAAATAACATTCGATACAATTCCACTGCAAATTTATTAAATTTACACAAAAATAAAAACAATTCTAAATGAATAACTTTCAACTATCTTGATTTAAACTAATCGTTAAATGAAATCCGAATATAATACAATCGAAAGATTTAAACACACTTCGAAAATCTACTAACGACTAAACTATCACACCAACGCGCGTTACGAACGAAAAAAGAGCCCTGATGTCCTGTGACAACGGCTTATATGTCGTTTGAGTCTCTCCTACCCTCTCATATTCCTACATTGATTCTCTTCTACCCTCTCATATTCCTACACGGCCTTTCCTGACATGAGCACGTCCCCGGGCTCCTTTGTGTTTAACTTTCTTGACGTCCAAAACGTAGTATTAGCACCAAGGGCAGGAAATTCTTTTCATTCGCACTAGACGTATTCAGTTTTGAATGTCTTGACATTCCAGACGGGCTTGATTGCGGCTCAGTCCCCTCCACAGGCAGGTCAACCTCCGGAGGCAAGTTGGCGTCATGACACAACTCTTCTCCCACATTGTCTATGTCTGAAATTGAGAAATATAACGGCAGAAATCTTTTCGATTTTTGATTTAACTCAACAGTAACATCATGGTTAACGTCAATGTAAAGTGAGCTAAACAAACATAGCCCACACAAAGTGGTTGTAAAACATCCCAATAACCAACCACTTGGGGCGGGACTTGTCGGAAGATCGCCCCCTCACACCTCGTCAGAGACCCACAAGGAATTGCTTGAGGCATGACTTGGTGTGTGTGTGAAGGTTATTATAAAAACATGTTCCAAAACATACCATCTGATACAGGCAATGTTGGCCGACCAACATCCCATAAATAAACTCATGATCTTTTACAACCACAGCTCGATAGACAACTCACTATCAAAGTCAAGCTTCCGAACATACTAAATTAATTCCTAACCAAGAGACCAGATCCTCAGGATAACGTATCCGATGCACTCCAAGATAAACAATTATCCCAGGCCTATGGTCCCTCCTGGGATAACCGAACCCGATGCACTCCAAGGTAAACGGCTATCCCAGGCTCAACGTACCTCTTAGGATAACCGGCCCGATGCACTCCAAGGCAAATGGTTATCCCAACCTAAGCGTCCCCTCCGGGATAACCGGCCCGATGCACTCCAAGGCAATCGGTTATCCCAGACACAACACCACTTCTAGGACAACCGGGCCCGATGCACTCCAAGGCAAACGGTTGTCCCAGGCACAGCGCCACTTCTGGCATAGCCTGTCCGATGCACTCCAAGACAGCTATCCCAGACCCAGAGATCTAACCTCTAATACAGCGTGTCCGATACACTCCAAGACAAACGCTCACATCGTAACAAGTAACTCATGTCTCCTCGCTTTAACCCCAATACATTTAGAGATTTGTGTCAAAACAAAATTAAAATAAATAACACAATGGGATTAAGTTTCAATAAAATCTCAAAAGGAGTTTTAGTCAAAATTTCAGGCAGAATAAGGCAAATACCTCACCATCAAAGAAAGCAGAACACACATCGGGAGTCCATTCTCACTTCCACGGGACCATATATTCCGCAGCTGCTCGAGTCGATTTGCCATATGAGCCAGCTAACATCTGCAGCTCATATCGGCAGTGTGATAGTGTCTTCATAACCTGGTATGGTCCCCGCATACATGAGTTCAGCTTCCTTGTTGACTGAGCCACCTTGCTAACAAAAACTAAGGAATTTAGTTCAAAAGAGTGAGCTGTTTACGTCTCTAGTTAGCATAGGCATCTTGACGAGTTTAGTTGGCACGAAGGAGTTTAGATGCCCTCTGACGACTCATTTGACGAAGGACTTCTCGATTACCACTTGAGCCTTCAACAGTAACGTCTCGTATCAAACTACGTATGAGCGGTGTGGCAGCTTCAGCACCTATAAGCAGGTTTAAAGCAGAATATTTTGTTATGTTTAGGATCAGCTGTAACCTCAACAAAACAGCTGGCCAAGTCCTTGACCCAATTAATAAAATCAGTGCTTTGAAACATTGAAACATGCGTCCCCGATCAGTGACAATTAATTTTGGAGTTCCAAAGAGAGACACCATGGTAGTGAAGTGTTGCTTTAGTTCGTCAGTGTCTTGTCGGAACATGGGATACAATAAACAAAATTTTGAAAACGCGTCTATAATAATAAGTACATGACGGTGACCGTCAGTTTCTGGTAGGGGGCCCAAGGTGTCCATATGGACTGCCTCAAATGCTACGTCTGGTTTTCTCCCATGAATGAATGAGCCGTGAAAGAGCACGAGCTACCTTTTTATGAGAAAGGCAAACCAAACAATGGGAAATGTATTTTTTTTTCTTTGCAAATGTTCTCAACCCTGGGAACTAAAAGTGTTTTGTTATCAAGTCTACAGTTTTATCAACCCCTTGATGATCATGTTCGTCGTGAAAATACACATAAGACAGTCTATGGCCTTTTGGAATATAACAACAAAAATTAGGATTTTCACCAATAGGTGAGAGCTTGACTTAAAGGATGTCATAACGACTGAGGTTTAACTGCCCATTCACCAGTTTTTGTTTTAGAGAGTGAGTTTTCTCGTCAGAAGCCTGAGCAACTTGCGCCCAATTTAGCGGTCTTTTAATGGTACATAAGTTAACCGGATTGCGGCTAAGATAATCTGCATGGGACAAAAAACAACCTTTTCTATATTCCAGGTTAGAATCGAATTCTTGGAGGTATACCCACCACCGAGCCACCCTTGGCAACAAGTCTTTCTTACGTTGGGTAAGTTTTAACTCGTTACAGTCAGTAACCACGATGAAGTGTGCAACCACAAGATAATGCCTGAAATACTCTAATACCTTAATCACTGCCAGCGTCTTCAGTTCGTACGAGTGCTATTTCCTCTCAGACCCCTGAGTGAGTCTACTACAATAAGGCAGTACTCGTTTACGATTTCCCTTATGCACTCTCATCATGACGACTCCGTAACCAATCGAGCTCGCATCTGTGTAGTATTTCTATTGGCAGCGTAGGATCATAAATGGCGAGTACTGGCTCACTTGTAAGACAATCTATGATGTAGTCACGAGCGGCCTGTTTTTCAGCACCTCAATGAAAGTTAATTTTTAGTAAGTGCCGCTATGCAAGCAGCCCTTTGGGCAAACCCAACTATATACCGCCTAAAATAGCTAGCTAACCCCAGAAATTGCCTTACTTGCTTAAGATTTTTTTTGTTCGGCTGAATCAATTAAGGCCCGCACTTTCTGACGACTTGGCCTATCCTGACCTTTACTAATCGTACGACCCAGGTATTCAATAGTGGTAGCTAAAAACGAGCATTCCTTTATTATTTGCTTTTCAAGCAAATCTGTTATTATGTCACGACCACGGATCGTTTCAGCGTGTGAGAGTTGATATGACCGATTATACACAGGAATGCTGGATTTAAGTTTAATTGACATGCTACCTATGTTTACGGTTGATGTAGCAGTTCCCGTAATCAAGTACCGAGAGAATTCATTAATTATCCTCTTAGTAACCCTCTCTAAATAGTTACCTACCAGAGGTGTATCAATTGTCATCGAAACATCAGACTGAACAATCATCACCATTAATTCATAAAATATGTGCATGATTCGAGCCTAGATAACTTAACGCCCTCACTATTTGATAAACTCCCTGATAACCGTTCGATTTTGGGTCTCTTACTACACAAAGCTTCTTTTTGCCCCAACTGCCCACAGAAAAAGCACCTGATATCACTCAGATTACGTTTACGTGAATACTCCAGAGATCGTCTATCTGTCGTAACGTTTCACAATTCCGAACGCGAGTATAGTTGTCTCGAAACACTAATTGTATTTGGTTTAACATAGATTGAAAAGAATTCGACTAAATCATTCGGAAATAGTTTAGCATTTGTCGCCGTAGCCCTAATATTTGGATCAATGACACTGCGAATAATTATAACCGAAATAAGCTCCTCATAGAGTCCTTGCACTATACGTAAGCAAAGTATCGACCGGCGTACATATTACGCGTACGTTGGATAGTGATCGGAATTCTTAGGCATAACTTCAAATAATATTCCAGCAAAATCTGGTACTTCAGGACATAAAGGTTTGAATTCTTTCTTAGAATTGGTCCAACTACGGTAGCTAGACACCCATTCATTGAGCCAAGATTTCGCATCCCCTAACAAACAATTTCCTATTCGTGAAAGGCATTCTAAATCATTCCAATTGTTTAAAACTTTCGCGCAATCAATTTGTATGCACTAATCGTCAAAATTGTGTAGATTTGGGTCAAAGTTCGAAATATAGTAATACCGAGATTTTTCAGCCGTACTAATTGATCTGATGGCACTAGCAATGCAATCGGTAACACTCGCCTGTACTAATTCCAACGGTATACCCGCGTCGCCTACTTGTCGTGATCGAGCGAGGTCTCGGATCCTGATGATGATAACATTCTGAATGGTAGCTTCACGTCAAGTCACATGCGTCGGAGAAACCAGATGCCCTATCGACGATAATTCACGCATTCTATAGGGTACACGACGATCGGAAACGCGAGATATATCGCGGACGCGCGTTGGTGTCTGCAACTGTCGTGATGACTGCCTATTACAAACGCTACCGGGCGTCAAACCTTTGTAACGCAATTCCTCATAGTCGTGTGAATTCACCGACGCGCGGTGCGGCATGGACGAAGCCCTTGTTTTCGCCTCTAACGTTTTAAGACGAGACATCATTGCCTCCATATCAAGTCTCAACATGTTATTCTCATCAAAGGATTACTCACGGGAACTATTACCCTGACTCTAGCTACGATCACGACGAGGATTACTATCAAGACCACTGCGGCTACAATTGCGTTCACGTTCAGACATTTTAGTAACAAAATAAAATAATTAAATAAGTATGATCGCTAGAAATTAACGTATCAACAAACAAACGCAATAAAAGCTTACTCACCGCTTAATCAAAGTAATTAACACAAATTAATATTCTCGATAATAACGTAACACGATATTTAAAATAACTCAGTGCCTAAAAAAAAGTTATAAAGAAATATTTAATAAAACACAAAAAAAAATAATGTGTGGGTAAATTGAAATAACAAGGCCTTACCAAACGGGGTTCTCAAGGTACGTATCGCACTTCTGATCTTAGAAACAAGGTAAGAATTGACTTTTTTAAAAAATAACATTCGATACAATTCCACTGCAAATTTATTAAATTTACACAAAAATAAAAACAATTCTAAATGAATAACTTTCAACTATCTTGATTTAAACTAATCGTTAAATGAAATCCGAATATAATACAATCGAAAGATTTAAACACACTTCGAAAATCTACTAACGACTAAACTATCACACCAACGCGCGTTACGAACGAAAAAAGAGCCCTGATGTCCTCTGACAACGGCTTATATGTCGTTTTGAGTCTCTCCTACCCTCTCATATTCCTACATTGATTCTCTTCTACCCTCTCATATTCCTACAATATATAAAAATATATCTTAAACGCAAAGCGATCAATGTTATTTCAGTCCGATTCGAATTGAAGAAAAAAATATTATGACTCCATGATTTAGAGTCGTTATTATTGAAGTGAAATTTCTTATGCAACTTCCAGCAAGGTTGCGTTAAATGTTTTACGCTCAAGGAGAGAGAAAGAAAGATACACAAACGTAGAAAGTAGGAGAGAGAAAGAGAGTGAGTCGATAGATTCCAAGCACATGCGCATGGTATTCTTGCTATGCAGCGAAGTATACAGTGTGAGAATCCCGAAATTAGCTGAAATATGGACTTGTTGTTCTGTTAGTTTATTTATATATAATATTGATTGTATTTTAAATTTGTTTTATACACATATAATTTAATAGGAGAGTATTTTATTTCCAAATTAAGTTGACGAGAATTGTAAAAAATGGGTGAAAACAATCCCACGGAAAATGGGAGGGAGTTAAGGTTATGTCAAAGTACGTCTCTTGTGAATATCAATTGATTGTTAGCTTTCTTCCTACTTTAGTTATCATAATCCCATAGTAAATGTAATATATATTTTAATATTTCTTCAATTGAAAATGATGATTAAAAGATGCAATCAATTGTGAACTGTACGCAACATTAATAAAGTTTGTCTTAAAGAAAAAAAAATTGTTCATTAAAAATCAAACTCTATCTTTAAACATTCCTATTTTCATTTAAATATTACTAAATTAACTTTTACGTATTGTGCTTTTATTACAAATATATGATCATATAGTGAACATCGCTTGATGCTACTTCAGGACAGTTCTAGTTATGTTATGTTAAAGGCAGTTAGTCCATCGTCGTTTTTCCTTTTCGCTATCAATATACCCCTACATTCAATGAGATCTAAAATTTTCGCGAGTTTTATTCATTTAAATGAAAGTAGTGTTTTTCGGATAAACTACGCGTAATTTATTTTTGTAAAAAACTACATACTCCCGACGTTTCGGCTACTTTTCAGCAACCGTGATCACGGGCAGACGAGATGTGCAATCAATGCATTATCTTTATAACTAAATCCGATATATGGGTAGTGGCTGGTAGCAGACATGTTGAATATAGCGAACAGAATTGCGACATGTTTGTTGATGTCTTCACCCCAGCTATACAAAGTTCATGCATGTTATAAAAGAAAATACTAGAATAATTATAAATTACATAACAGAACACGTCCTCTGGAACGGAACGGCGTTACTTAGATTATTATAACAAAGAACAACTCTTAATAAGAACTTTTAAATATTTAAATTACAATTGGCTTCCTTAAACTGGACATTACTTTTAGATCCTTTGTAAATATGTAAATGCTTCATTATATAACAAAAGCCTTACGCAACATTATTTATTTCATAGCTTCGAATTATTTATCGATTTTAAAAACCTTTTATACGTGAAATATAAATACGACAGAAATATTAAAATAATCTAGTATTCTCAATGGACTTCTGGACTTCTGAACTTCTGGACTAAGATAAAAATATGACATATGTGTTATAGTTATTTTAAAAAATTTAGATAAATTTATGAAAGAGTTATATTAGTATAACAACAATAATTAATTATTTTTACAACGTCGCTCCTTTTCTTTACAACTATTAGCCGATCGCTAGAGTTTACTTCACAACACTCATTAAATACTTCGCGGCTTTTTAATTTTAATTTGAACTCTAGTCTTGTTTAACTTCAACCTTAACTTTTCTCGTTGAAATTAAAGAGTTTTGTCGTTTAACCGTGATAATGAAACATAGTTTTAGTTTTATTGCTTTTAACAAAATAAGCTTTACAAATTAAAAGATACTGAATACATTTAATAAATAGTTCACAATGTAGGTATATGAAGATTTTATTTATGTTTACCATGTGTGCAGTCTGTTGCTAACATTACAGCCTGCTCGAGTGATAGGAACAATAGCTAATAGAATAAAAGGAATTCTTACTGGAATCCCTTAAATATATCTATAATTCCAAATTTTTACGAATACATGATTTAAAATTTGTAACAACGTATAATACGTAAAACATCCGTATGCTTAGCTTAACTCCGCTTGGTTCCACTACACACGAACATTTCTCTGTTTCTCATTTAGTAACCTACGTGAATATAAACTAAAGCTCCGGCCTGCTTCCCTTGGCTCTACTAGTGTTAGCAAAAATTTATATTACAGATAATCAAGCATATACATATTATAAAACAAAGTCCCTCGCCGCGTCTGTCTGTCTGTCTGTTCGCGATAAACGGAACTACTGCACCGATTATCAAACGGTTATCACCACTCGATAGCGTGATTCTCGAGGAAGGTTTTAGTATATAATTTGTTAAGTTTTTGTATTTTCTCATGTCATATAAATATAACAATCTAATAAGTTTACTTAAAGTTATTGATGTTTTTTAAACAGATTAAATTTAATAATTTTTTTAAAAGCTTTCTTTCTCTTATGCAAGTTTGTATTTGATATGAGAACATTACATATACATTCAGAATTGATTCAGTAGATTAACCTTCGTCGTGAAAATAATCTTTTAATAGTTCAAAAAACACATTAAAATTCGTTATAAAGTTTCAGAACGATCCAAAAACTGGTTATGTGGCATTTTCCCTCCGGAATTAATGGGACATTAAAGGTCGTTGACGGCGCCCCAAATGTGACTCACACGCTGTGTACGAGACGACTCGTGATATAATTTTGTTTTACTTTTATGTGAAAATATTTATTTGAAAAGTTTTGCGGATTATTTTAGTAATAATACCTAGATAAAAGAATGTTCTAGATTGAGGGAAAACAAGACATTTGCTAAATATTTCATATAAATTTGGGAAAAAATTATAGCTTTAATAAAATAAACGAATAAAAATTAGTTATACATTTAATATTTCAAACCATATACTATTATTCTATTACGTAATAGTTACCATCTAACGGCGGGTCTGCTCGATTCGCTCATTTTGATATAAACCTAAAGAAGCAGCTTAGTTATCTTATATACCTTTATGAATTGTACATAATAATTTTCTTATTCATCAGGTTTCGGAAGCAGCTAAAGGTTCATTTGTTAGAATCTAGTGATTATTTTCTATCGATCTCTTTAACAAGGTTTTTCAAATACTTCATATCAAGGAAAAAAACTTAGCATTTTCTTCAAAATTATCAAAAATGTAGGAAACATATTATAAAAATTTTGAAAGTATGTTTGTTTTTCTTTCTTTGTAAAGATCAAGGACATAAAAAACTGTAAACGACGAAAAATAATTTTATATTTTAATGTAAGAGAAGCAATTCAAATTTAAGAGCAATTTTATATCAACTATTTTATAATAACTTACATTTTGTTGTCATTTTCAATGAATACATTTTTCCTGCTAAAAATATAGACAAAACATTTTTATTTATAGACACAAAGACTCAAAATCCCAGAAACAAACGCAGCGTAATTGTCGAGATAAAATGAGAGATTATTGCCCACCGTCCAGAGCAATCTCGTTCTATTGTTTCACACGAAAAACGTGTTTCACCCTTTAATTATAAACAAAAACCTTATAAGACCCTAGTAGTGACACTTGTTTTATAACCTAGATATTAAAATATATCATGCCAAAACCTTTTATACTTTAAGTCTGTTTAAATAAAATAAACTTTATGACAGTACACACGTTTTATTTTTTATTAATAATGTAAATACTAAAGAATTAATCGTCTAGAAGAGTAGAAGTTTCTTTATTTATCAATTAATTGTTTTATTTGTCAAATACTAAAGTACTGTCACGTCGTGTTAAAAGTTAGGAATAATATACGTAGAGTTTTCTTTATATTTCCTTTTGTTTGTGTACAGTTAATTCTCCGACTTTTATAAATTATTTATTTTCTTCAAAGTATTGTAATAAATAGACCTTATTGTATAATTCTCTAAATGGGTATTGAATTATGTAATAAAAATCTTTATTTCATATCCTACGAATTTCAGTTGATATAAACAAGTTGCATATTTGTAATAAAACGAAGATGAAATAAAACTCAAAATCACTAAGGCCAAAAACCAATAGATATCCTTTTGTTTGTGTAGTTAATTCGCCGACTTTTATAAATTATTTATTATCTTCAAAGTATTTTAATAAATAGACCTTATTGTATAATTCTCTAAATGAGTATTGAATTAAGTAATAAAAATCTTTACTTCATATCCTACGAATTTCAATTCATATAACCAAGTTGCATATTTGTAATAAAACGAAGATGAAATAAAAACTTAAAATCACTAAGGCCAAAGGCAATACATAGTATAGTACGTGTCATGTATAAGTGAACCCAGCCATGAATGGTGCGGTGTAGCTGAGAATTGAGTAACATCAAAGCGAGCAGACAGAATCTACGCGCGTCGGTCGTCAGTACAAGCATAAGTTGCGAGTTTAGTTTTTAATGTTAAAACACAACTAAATAATAACCCAAGCATTATAGTATGAGGAAACGTAACAGACTTTATCTTACATTGAACTTTATAATAAAAACACATAAAAAAAGAATAAACAAGCAAAACAAAAATACTACTTTTAATTTTAAAATTTTAAGCCTTTGCTATATAAATAAATTAGAGACACACTAGCTTTTACCTTACCATTATACTTCTCGTCCATAGACAGAAGCAATGTTATTGTTTGTATCCTATTACTATTTTGCCAATATTATCAGGTTACTTGGCTATGTTTGACTTGGTGTGTTTGTATAGGGACAGACAGTAAGGCATATTGTATTCAATAATTACTTACAACATACTGTTGATTGGGAACTTTTGTTCTATAGTAACGATTCATTGATTATATCAATTGAATTATTTTTCACTTCCCTTATGAAGTTACTGAAGTGTTAGTGTTTCAGTCGAAAGTGTCAACTAAACAACAAAACGTCAGTAAGTGCAAGTCAACTCAGTGAATAACACACTAAGTTGCCTCGGTTTCGGTCAATCCTAAACAAACAACTAGTTACGAGTCTCTTCAATAAATATTAAATGTGTTTTGGACACGGCTACTAACAGTTAAAAATCATTGATAATTATTTAGCTTTAGTATTATACTACCGTGACAGCACATAGACATCATTGAAAAACATTAAAAAGTATTAAAATATATTGTAAACCGTTTGAAAACATCTACACCTGTAATAGAGTTTACACCTGCTGAAAAAAAAATACATAAAATATAGTAAACTTCCTGTATAGAATAGTTAATGTATGGAATTGATGAAAGTATACTTAATGTAGGTTTATAATTGAATAAGATCAATAGTTATTGAGAAATTCTTGAAGTATTCTTGAAGTATTCATTGACATTATAAAAAGCATAAGGTCATGCTTACATTCAACGGAATTTTATTCATTATGTCCTGAGTTAACCACGTCATCTGACTTAAGATCGACTCACACAAAATTATACATTTTCGTCTTTTGTATTTTTAATGAGCTGCATCAAAGTTGAATTATTTCCCTTACACAAAGAACTATAGATAGAACTGTGCCGAAAACAAAATAACGAAGGTTGGTGTAAAATAAGGCGCACCCGTCTCCCAGCGAAGTAATAATAAGAAGTGTGTCAAGGTGCGCTCATTGTTAACGTATCTCTGAGAGATCTGAGCTGAAAGACGCGCTTGGCTAATGTGGACGAGATTAAAACATTATTAAAAACTGGCCCGAGACAGTTATGTTCATTTGTTTTGGAACATAAATATTGGTATCACAGCCAAGGTTACAATAATCTTAGTTTTAGAATTAATATAATATTTCAATTCCTGGGAAACATAGTTTAATATTCTATTATAATTTCTACGTGGATGGAACTTAATCACCCCTCGAGGTTATGCCTCAGAGTTTGTGGCGTCTTAAATCTTAAAGGGACAAGTTGAATGTTATGATCACAGTTAAAACTTTGCAATATAATCGAGAGGTTCCAATATCTCTTGTCATTTCCCTCACATAATTTTTGTCTCTCTTAATAGTTCTGTTTTTATGTGGTCACATTTATATTACATGTATAAATAATCTATTTTATGTAAAAGGCAATGTTTTTCTTTATAAGTTATATTCGAGTAATGTATTACAATGGCGAATCTTTACAAAAATTGTTTGTGGTGGTCAATTATTGTTATTGATGGGAGGGAAAGAGAGAGCAGTAGTGTCTTTAGAGAACCTTTGGAGAGCCCAAAAGCTTTGACGCTATTAATTTTTTTCTTTAATTTTATAATAACACAGTATAATTAATTAATTAATTTATTTTTTATTGCAACTTTTATCTAGACCGATAATTTTTGTTTTTTTTTTTTTAATAAATGTTTGTTACACAACTCTGATCTTTACTAAAACTCTGATCAAACCAGATTTACAAAAATCTACAGAATGTAACTTTTCTGTACGATACATACTTTGAAATGAATTAGATGTTACTATAAATGTTTTGCGGTTGATGTCACGACAAGGAGTCCGATACAATGATTTTTATTATTAAAGAAATATGCTTTTTGTAAAACGACCATCATTGAATGTTTCATGGCTGGACTGAGAGAGCTAATTAGATTTTAAATAAAAAATTTTATTCATTCTGATGCAACGGCTATAGAAGGTATATTTACTTATGTATTCTTATCCTCGTATTTATCTTAAAACCATTCATCAGAGCTGCGTTTCCCGCGTTAAGACTATTGATAAGTCACTATTTCGTTAGTCAGAATTATTCTTTTACTATAACAATATTTTAAATTGTTTTCTTCAAAAAAAAAATCTGAATTTTTAAACTAGAGTTTGTCGGATGACTTGAAAAGCAATTTCCTTTTAATCGGAACCTTGAGCGAGTCGTTTTTGTACACAATTTATAAAGTGAAACTTTATGTTTGATGACATACTAACTTTCATCTTCGAGTTAATAACATGGAACTGATATAATCCAAACAAATAGTAAGTAAGTTTGTAAATACTTCAAGTAATATATTCATTTCATTAGTATTATTATTTTGTATTTAAAAGGATATGTTTGAAAAGTCAAATTCAGATAACAAGGATTTGATGAATAGCCTCGTCAAAGTTATTTAGGCATTGTTTTATTCATTTTGTTATATTTTTCATTTGGTTTATCGACAAACAAAGTTATAACCAACGTATTATATTTACGTGACTGTCCATCAATGATAATTATATTTTATACATATTTATTAATGCAAATAAGTGAACAATCACCGCATGTAAAATATTATTTTTGTCTTTGAATTTCTATCTATTTGCTGTATGTTTGTGAGTGTATTTATAATGTATTGATTACTAATATCAAATAACGCTGAAGACTGTAGAGCTGCCTGGAAAGAAACATTACTTTTTGTTTATAAGTTATTAATTTCTCTTTTCTCATGTTTATTAACAGAAATATCGTTGCTAAGAGTCTGCACTAACGTTATGATAACGTCACGCAAAAAGTTTCCCTGCTCACTGTTTTTTGATGACAAATCCTAAATATATATATCGGAGTAAGGTCCAAGCCATGGTTTTTAAAAAGAGTCACGTCAGCGTAACGCCCGTCCCAAGGGTGCCTCTAAGAGGCCGGACCTCGGCTTAGGACGTCGTTGTAGTGGAGGATGAGTCGGATATTGGAATACATGACGTCCCCCGAAGGCAGAACGCCGGAGCGACGTGTTAGGAACGGGACCTCGTCTTCGCCGGCGAAGGCGGTGTGTCGTGTTGCTTGTGTGTCTTGAGGACTTTTATGTCTGTACTGTCGGTCATATGTTTACTGTCAGGGTCTAGGAGGTGTGTCTGGGACGCCTAATCGTAGGTCCTAATTGCCATTGGCTTTGAACGCTCCCATGGCACTCAACATGCCCGCGTGCTGGCACATTGCCAGCATGCGGGCCTGAGGATTGCCATCGGAGGCCCTCAGCTTGGCGACGAACGACTGTACCTCCGCGGGGTCTATAAGACTCGCGAAGTCACAGACTAACTGCAAGTCAGTTGCGAGGCCGGTTGCCGGTATGTGCGCGGGTGCCTGAGGGGCCTGTGTTGCCTTAGGGGCCTGGGTTGCCTGCGGGGCCATGGGTGCCTTAGGGGCCTGTGTTGCCTTAGGGGCCTGGGTTGCTGTCGGTTCATTAATAACGCTAGGCCTAAGCCAGGCGTTTTTTGCAGGAGGAGCAGCAGGGATGGGAGCCGGCTCTTGGGCTTTGTTGGGTTTCCGCCCAGCTTTCGCCCAGTGCGGCGCTTTGGGACATCCGCGAAAGTTCGCGGGATGACCCTGCTGGCCGCACAAGACGCAGCTAGGCGGCTCCTCTGTAGGCCCGACCCTGCTGCAGTCGGATGTGCCATGGTCGCCTAGGCACTTTACGCAGCGCGGGCGTGCGTAGCAGAACCTTTGCGAATGGCCATATAGTTGGCATCGGTGGCATTGCCCCGGGGCGCCGCGGTTTCTCGGGAGCTTGATTTCCAAGCCCGACAATCGACAAACTGAAGATATATTATATATTTTCTTACCTTCCGGGGTAAGAGATAAGTGGACTAAAACCATGTCGAATGGTTTTTTGTTGGGCCTGTGCATGCGATGCACTTCCAACACCGGCAGATTTTGGGACGGAAGGTCCTCTTTAATAATTTCAGCGGGTATCTCCGCGGGGAGACCCTTGATTACTACCGTAAGCCTACGCTCCTTCGGGAGGGCGTAGGTGTGGTACTCAATATTTTTTTTCCGTAACATCGCGGTCAATGCACGGTGGTCGGTTGGAGTGGCTGCAGAGACCTTGATCCCTACTGCCGTGTTCCGGGCTGACGTAAAATTAATATTTTTGTCGTTAAGTAAGCTGGAAATATCGTTCCAGCTTTTGTTGGTTCTAATGTAGAGCGGCGGAGGCAACATCGATTTGTCTTTTTTCCACGCGGTGGTCGGTATTGTTGTACCCGCAGCTGTGCGAACAGGTGCGGGCGCAGGTGCGGACACAGATGTGCCCACAGGTGCAGACACAGGTGTGCCCGCAGGTGCGCGCGCAGCCGCGCCGGCAGCTGCGGGTGACGTCACTATTTTCTTTACTGACGTCGGAGCCTTCAGCGACTTCGCCGCCTTCCTCTTCCCCGATTTAGATACAACGGGCCTGAACCCGTCGTTGTCCTCCTCGGTGTCGGAAGTCAGCGAAGAAGAAGACTCCCACTCGTTTTCGGAGCATTCCATGTCGGATGGAATGCGGCGTTGTGGGCAGCCTGGTGAAGCCGGGCTATCCGTGTCGAAAGAGGCCATCCTCAGTGGCTTGCAAGGGTCGGTGTATTGTTGGTAAATATTGGGAAATTTATTTTCGAGGAACTGTAGTAGTCCCTCGAATCGGACTTTATAGTTGTCGCCCATGATGGACGACGGAACGGGGAGTGTCCTCCCTGCCTTGACAGGGAGGTGTATAAATGTTAGAAAGCACGAATATTAGTCCCTGCTTTTAGGTAACAGGGGTGTACCTACTTCCCTATCGACTGTGATACCTGGCGGCAGAACAACGGCGACTAAGCGACGGTGACTGCTACCCTCTTCGGATGCTTCGGATGCTGCTTGATCAACGCCGGACACGTTGATCTTCTAACCTCTTCTATCACTTTGTCACTTTCACACTAATAATCAGCATCGGAACACTGTATCACATGTCTGCACCGTGCGGAGGTCGGACGAGTTCCACTGCGTAATCTGTACTGTCGCCTCTATTTATACCAAAATTGTTGTGACTTCACTTGCACAGGTCGCTACGCAGGTGGTTATGACAGTGACACCTGATAATTTCAACTACCCTCAATATAAGTTAATAATTGCGCCGACATATGTATATATTAGAAATAATTTAACAATAACTTGTGCGAAATCGAACAACAATTTTTAATATTCCCTGTGATACTTGTAAATATTAAATATATGTTCCTTATATAGCAATACAAGAACGACAAGATATTTCTAAAAACCAGAACACGCGCGGCGTCAACCACAACGTCACGTTATGAGACACGTGTCACGACGCAAATGATATTAACGGAACCTTAATATTCTAAAAACTCTTATATTATATAAATCCTGTTGTAATCTGTACGTAGGTCTTAGACGTTGGGTTTATTTCATATTCCTGCTGCTATTAAGGTGACTCCAGGTAAACTTCTGGTTATTATAATATACTTCGCGCTATCACAATGTGGTCTTCATGTTTTGTTCAGAATGATAGAAAAAGAAATCTGAATGAATCATTGAATATTATAAATGTTCGTTTTTAAAGATTATATTTTACATATTAGTAAAAGAAACAAAACTTTTTGAATAAATATTGTAAAATGAATACTTGGATTGTTAATTTATTAGTGATTTCTTCGGAGACGTTATAGCAGCCCGGTAGAACTCTCAGGTCGATAGAGGTACAGAAAGTATCGGTAGCTGCCATGCCCCGCCCTTACTACACGCGGGTTAATTTGGGGTAAACGTGTTGAAGAGAGACATACGGTAAATAAGTAAATACTGAAAGCATAAATAACGTTCAGTAAGAGATCTCTAACTAGTTTAAAAATAAATTTGAACTTATTACAATTGGAAAAATAGGTTTACAGTTGTAAAAAAGCTACATAAGAAGAAAAAAAAGAGTAAAATAGTGCGGTGGATGTTACGGCGATGTGTGTGTGTCTAATGTGATATAAAGGTCTGCTTGGGGTCAGAACATCGGCTGGGTGTAGATACTAGTTGTATCAAACATTATTATATCACTGTTGCCTGACATGGGACGGCAGCAACAGTTGGAAAATAAATTAAACGAATTGCATTAGAATATAATATAGTTGGATGATTCAGATTCAAAGGTTTATCGAATCTACAAGTTTTCAAAATCAAAGTCTTCTTTGTAACTGTTTTGTCAGACGCATGAGGCACAGCTATTTTTAATTTCATATATCGTCAATATTCAGGGTGCTCTCACGGTAAAACTTGTGTCTCTTATATTCCTTGAAGAGTTTCCTATTTAAATATCCAAAAGGGTGATGTCATTTGAAAATAATTGATGAATTTTGATTCATCACTTCTCAGTTAGCAAGGTACTGTTTGAGAAGTCTAAATCCCTTTGTAAAATGTATATCCAGGGTCATATCGTATAAAGTAATGCATGTACCACATATTTTCTTTTTATGACTTGTTTCATCGTGCTCAGGGAATTTAATTGACTTAAGAAGTTTTTCCTGCAGGTTACCTTGCGGGTTCCGGTTTAATATGGATATTTAGTAAACAAGTCTGCTAGACCATAATAATTTCTAATGATTGTGTATAAACCGTTTTAAAACTACATCTATTTCAGACAAATATTCGCAAATATCTTTTTGTTTCAGAGAAAATTACATATTTGTGTCGTTCCTTCATAGGCTTGTGTCAAAATATGATAGAACCAAGTCAGAGCCATCAACTAGCATGCATGGATGAATTCAATACATTCACATACAGAGCCATTTATCATAAGTATGAAGGTCGCCGATGTGCGCGTGTTCGGAGATGAAACAAAACAGGAACAAAACTAAGGATATTATTGCACAATAATTTAGACAACAAAAGATATAAAAGTTGACGGGGATATTTTCTACGTTATACATAAATTATAAACATTTGCTAAAGCTTTGAGGTCTGAAACAACTGCTTTATGATTATATATTATAACTTAATTCTAAATCGTATCTTTTGTAGTTCGGTTGTCAGCTGTACAATTAAAAAAAAGTTTAGATCTTAAAAAAATCTTAAGAGATGGGGTTTTAATTCTTTGTTACTATTTAGTTATATATCACATCTCTGAACGGATATTACACACACATATTATGTTGTCGTTTTTTAAAATTGTATTTTACTGTCAGTTACAAAAGTTTTAACCCTAAAATATCTCTATCTCATAACTACTTACACCCAAATGAACTATTTTATTAATTATAGTCACATTTAAAACCTTCAGCCCACGTTGTGTTTTATAAAATTGAAAAAAAAAACAAAATTAATTTAGGCTTTATCTAATATTCGTCGCAATATTTTAATTAAAATTATGAATAAACAGTTTATATTAATAAACTTTAAATACATGTATATCCTCCTAGCTTAAACATTTTAACAAAACCTTTTGTGTGTGAAATAAATTGAAAGCGATTTTAAAGAAAACAAATTGAATAATTTTATAGCAATTATTTGTGACATAATTATATATCTTGTTATCGCTTTAACAAGCAACATGTTTGAGAAGTGTTGCAAATTCAAGCACTCTTAGTGGACCGTCTGGTACTACTCAGACAGATCTTATATTTGGAAAAAAGTCAACATTATATGTATCGTAATTTTTATAAAATAAAACTAACATAGCAACGAAACCGGGGAAATAAATATTCAACTTTTATTTTTTTTAAAGAGATTACTGAAACATGTTAGAGCATGTTCTTTACAGAAATGTAATGTTTTTAATTTACTCAGATGTTACAAGTTATTATTTATCTCTACATCACTAAAGTTATTTGTTTGATAGCAATAGAGAAATAGAAATATTTTATATTCTCATATCTTATTTAATATATAGGACATCACGTCGTAGCAAACCCCTCTCTGTTGTCCCTTCAGTACTTTATATTTTTTATATAACATTTCCAGTCTGAATCTTCACAAACAAAGTTCATTCAACATTCAAACTAGTTCTTAACACAGAGTGTTGATTGTTTAAACAAACAAACCTCACTTGTTTTCTTTTTTTGTGTGATATTTCGACAGATAAAATAAATATACATAAATCTTCCGAAAGTGATGTATTAAGCTTATGAAGACTACCTCGGCGGCTGAGAAATATAACATGCAGCTGTTAGTACATGTTTACTAATCATCATAAAAATATTTCAAGCCATAAGTTTAGCCTCAGGAACACTTAAAGTTGATGTGTGATATAATTATATTAAATAATTGATTAATTGATTTTGTCCCTATATTAAGATATTGTTGCACATTTTTCAGGTTGTGTGTGGAGTCAATACATTTCGTTCTAAGATGCTATATTTATTTGTTTCAACTCTCACAAGGAGCCATAACAGCCAACCTGACAGTTTAGGGATTTAAATAAAGCACGGAAGATTCAAAGTTACATACATACAGTAAACGTGTAAACCTATACACTTGGTGGATGACAATATAAACGTAACAATTGTAACAAGAAAGTATAACATACTCGTATTGAGAACGACACAACAAGATTTGTCGTAAATTTAAGTATTGTTAGTAATAATAGTTATTTATAATAATTTAAAATATTATGTACTTTATAATTCTAAGCTTGACGTTATTTATATTCTGATATTTATTGGGAATTCTTATGATAGTTAATTAGCGCCATCTGTATAGTTGTTATAATAGTGTAAATTAATGTTTATAATATTTCTGATCAGTAATTTAAATGTCCAAATACTTAACAAATGGTTTTATTATTTATAATTAGAGCCTTAGCATGTTTTACGTAATGTTCAGTGTGTTATTATTTAATGGAAACTCTTATGAGGGAAACTAGCGCCCTCTATATGATATTGTACCTTACCCTCACCTAAATATGTTAACTTTGAATATTATAAATAGGATGTAGGTGCTAGATGGGGGATTCTGTTATGAGTTGTGGAGCAATAAACATCTAAGTGGCAGTACTGCCTAAATTTATTTCGAACAGTATATAATATTATAATGATAACATCGCTTGTCTCATTCCATCTTATTTCAAGTCAAACAATGATCAGTTTTACTTGGGTCTATTGAATAGTCACCGTCGCCCATGGACATCCGCAATATCTCTGTTGCAAATGCGTTGCCAAACTTGGTTGTTTAGGAAGAGGGGGGGGGGATGGAAATAAGGAAAGGATGGGAACAGGGAAAAGGCAACCGGGTCGTCCGACGAAAAGCAGTCATTAAAACTTCTGTGAGAGGGTAGTACTTCCCCAGTCGAACTAGTCCATGTTCGAGCTGTAGCTACTTGACCACAGTTAGGCTCTACCACCTTACAAAACATTACGAGCTCAGGTACAAAATAAAGTTATTTTATCCAAAATCATGTTTCTCGATGATCTTAATTGTTTTCTGTTCATTGACGATGTGACGATGTAACTAACGACATTCCAATAAGTGATATCTTCTATTAGATTATTTATTTTTCTTTATTCCGTCACGTTTGTTGGTTGTAATGTAACTTTGGTCGAAAGAACCTAATTATAGCGTACTAGCAATCCTGTGAGACAACAATATAAAATGTTAATTGTGACATTCCTAACCATCTATTTATACATTTTATTTTAAATACAACTCAAATCGAGAAGAAAACTGAAACTTATCATAAGATTTATTTAAATATTTACTACTAACTATCACAATATTCAATCGTTTACTTGTCCCCGACATGAATAGCATTTATTATGATTTAATCACTCTATTCATTGTTAGAAACGACTGCACGAGCTCGCGACACAAAGGTGTGCCTTCAATAGATCACATAATAATGCTCTCTTTCTCTCTTTTATAAACCACTCATCTTGTGCTAGGTTCAGACGAACGCCTCGGTCATATATAATCCATTTTTTAATATAAATGAAACTATAATTAGGTCGCTCTATTATCAAACTTATTTTAATTAAATCAGTCTTGCCACGAAATAAACTATTTTATTACGAGAAAATTATTTGATTTCAAATAAAACTCTGGTTTTTGACGACAATGAGATTGTTTGTATGGTATCTCATTTAAACATCAATAAGTACCTGTCTTAATGAAGTGACTCGCTTTCTGATTAAAAGATATTTTTTTTATCAAATACATGTCTCAGTGTAGATATAAAGTAATGTCACTTGAGGTTACTTATAGTTAGTACTGTACGAGTCTAGGTGGACCAATCTATTTCCCTGTCGAGTTCGTCCCATATAAATTGAAACGTATTTTTGTATTTAGAGTGAACAAATACCCAACTGAAATGACAAACTATTATTGACAATTTAATAATATATATTGAATACACATGATAAAATAAACAATACACAAACAAAAATGAATTAATGTGAACTCTGAATCACGGAGTCATAATATATCTGTTGTTCGTCATAGTTGTTATCAGCAATTCCTCGATCCGCTAACAATGACCCCGCGATCTTTTCCCTCTTGTTAACAATACAATTAATCTTCCTCAATTCAAACCCAGACTGAAATAACATTGATGGCTGTCTGTTTAAGATAAATTTTCTAATATATAATTCTTAACAAGTATTGTTGTTGCAAAATATTTTTTTTTTGTTAGATTATAAAATGTTGTTTTATTATTAAAAACATTTTTTTTTGGATTTACTTTTTTTAAATATACATAACGTAATTTGAAAGTTTTCTCTTTGAAATAGTTTGTCTAACATATTGTAATTATTAAAAAAACTCATCAATATTATGTTTATAAACTAGAAATCGTAAACATAAAGCAAAAGCCAACATAATCGAGACTCCGCATTTTCATTTTTACATTCTTCTGATTATAAGATACTTATTTTCTTATTTTGGTGATAGTGGGTTCACCACAAAAGAGACAAAGAAATAAAGCAATCGTAGTCAAAATAATGTAGAACTATATTTTTGAAAGAAATATTTCATAACTTTACTATGAAATTGGAAAGAAGACGCTGTCTGTAACAGAAAAGACAATTTACAGTTTGTTTTGTTGAGGATGATAGAATTTGTGAGAGAGTTGATCGTTTGCTTTGGAACTTTAGGAGTTGAAGATTGTTTCCTTACATTCGATAAAAGGATCTTTTTATTTCTATTGTATTCATTTCTTTGTCCTCAAAAATTTAAGAGTCATAAAATAACACAAAGTTAAACATTCTGCTTAAGTTTATATAATAATCGGTGGCTTAAAAAAAGCGTCCGTCATGAAACTAAAATGTTGAGATTTTTTTAAAGAAATGCAATAACGGATGAATGTGAAGTTTAACAAAGTCAAAGTTTATATAGAAGAAGAGACCACAGAGCGGTTTTTAAATAAAATGCATTGGAACTATGATTTGGCAATCTTTTGGCATTCTTTAACGTGTTTGTTGTCACTAAATGTCAACCATTTCTATTTTACTATTTAATTTGAAATCATCTCATTATTCTGGTGGGTGTAAACTGTCTCAAGATACCTAGTTTCTGTAATTTTCCAAATCATTTTGATAACAGTTAAGTAACACCTTTATCGAACAAAAAAAAACGATTAGTTTTTATGACTTCGGTTTATTTAAATATATGTATAAATAAATAAATAGTTATTGTTTCTAAATCTTCCATTAGTTCTGATATTATTGTTTAGATTAGTGCGTAACATTTATGAGGTCTGATATAAAGGCGATGCTTCCGAGCTCTCAACAAAACCTTTTTATACGTCAGCATCGCTATTCGTTATATGATATTTGATCCATATAATGCTACCAGCCCGGAGATGCTCGTTTACTTTTCTAGATATGTTATAAAATTGGAAAACAAATTATATTATATACAGGTACTTATGATGACACTTAAAGTCGATACATTTGAGCTAAATATTTTTGAAGCGATTGCTAAATTTAATAGAAATTTATGACAAATGGAGTGGAGGGCACAACAGCCAGCCAGGTTCTCTTGCTAAGAGCGCACACTTGTCTAATATAACTAGAGTCTGATAGGAGTAGCAGCATTGAAGAAATATTTTTCGGAAAACATCCCACGCTTATTTACCTTAAAATAATTTCTTTTATTTAACACTCTTATCCGTATTTTAAAATAAATAAAAAATATATATTTTCTTCGTTTTCGTTCCGTTTATTATTTAAAAGCGTGACTTTTTAGTTTTTTTTAAAGTATTTTTTATTTTTTAAATTTAACTACTTAACAATCTCTTCAATATATCAAATATATCTAGCAAGATGTTTGCTGCTCAGAGAATATTTAATTTATAACTTCTTTAATTTTTTTGCATTTTAAGATGAATTTTATGATTTCAATAAAAAAAATAAATCGATATGAAGAATAGACCAATCTAATGCTCCGATGGTACCATCATTGAGTTGATTCCTATAAACGGCAGTCTGTTAATTTTTACCATACTTTTTTCGTTAGTTATAAAAGGTACACCCTGTAAAGACTAGGACTACATATTTATCAATTCATGAACAAACATCATATTTTGCTTTTGAACATAAAACACTTAAGACAAGCAAACTTCAGTATTCTTCAAAATTTTACTTGGTGTTCTTGTTAATATTGAAGTTAATTTTGGATACCTTGAATTCTTTATTAACTACTTTTTTTAAACAATTGTCATTTTACGAAAGTCAGATAAAAAATAGAGATTCCTACAACGGTTGAATATATGTATAAAGATCAGGTAATGTTATGGGACGATTCTGCAAGATTAGACTCGAAAAAACTTTTAGTCCCTTTACAGAAGGAGAAACGTTTTTATATGTAATCAACTGTTTTTAAGGAGATTTTTTATCAGGTCTATTAGGAAGGTTTAGTATACGTATGTTACACGGCGGTTCATTTCTTCTCGAAATTTTTATAAAAACTAGTTATATTGTATTTTTTATATATTTTTAATAAACTTCCTCTTAAAACCTACCTATTTTTTTTAAACCTGTCTCCGCCAGCACTCTGTTAGTTTGTCCAACTCTGTATCCGTTTGAATAATATATTTGATATATATAGTTTCAGTGGTTTTGCGTGATTTAGTAAACAGTCCCTACTCAGACTTGTACACGATAACTTATGTAAGCAAATCTGTATGAATATAACGCTCACATGCGACACATACGAGTATATATTTTGACCCGTATGAATCAATTTTACAAATGTAATATTTATGTGAAGTGGTTTCATTTTAGTTTAGAGTTACCTTTGAATTTATAGTAACTTGATTATTAATAGTATTAATTAATGCTTATTTAATTAATATATATATATTGAAATTTATATAGAAATAAGGTTTGCCCTTATACAAATGTTTGATAACAAATTTTAATAGATTTGTGGAACTGCCTACACTATCGTGGCAGTAATTTAAACTCTTACAACTTTCAAAACGTTAATATACTGTGTCTGAACATATACGCACAGACAACCTTTTGACGTACAACATAATAAACATACTTACAAAATTTTGTGATAATAAAATGTTCTTTGAAAATATGATCAACGAAAAAGGCCAGAGTTTCAATAATACTTATAACAGCGGTAACATCATTATATAGTCTTCCATTCACTAATACCTGTTTTCTTTTAATTATATTATAGCAAACAAATAAAAGGTAAATTAAACACAATTGAGTTCTTTTGTTCCAGTGAAAAATGTTGTCATCGACATAACACTGAATGTAATGGAAATGAATATAGGGATTAATAATCTTCTATTCAAAATGTTCATGTAATCCAAATAAAACGTATATACATGTATATATATACTGTATTCTGTGAGGACATTGCCCGTTTATAATTTGCTTCAGCTTGACCTCTTTCCAAAATAGCATCAGTACATTCCCTGTCCCACTATGCTGGTTATGGCAAGTTAGAACTATGGTACTCTTTATTTGGAATGTGTCAAATTACTATTACGGAAAAGTTTATAATAGGAATAAACTTCCTCACTATCAGTCAAATCAGGAAGACTATTAATCGACTTATAAACCGAATCAGCGTATTTGACCAGTTTGCAGCCTTAAGTCTGAATTTTAAAAAGAGGGATAGGCTTATATATCAGAACAGGTTTATTGGCAATGCACATCAAAAAAATTGGGAAGTAATCAGTACCGTATTAACTAGGTAGCATATTCCAGGAGTCAACTGATTTGGTGTTTTGATATGGATAAACTCTACGTGTTGGAGAACCAACATCTAGAGTACAAAGGTTAACTTCATCAAATAGGTCCACCGAATGCGGACCAAAATAATTAGTTTTATAACACATAATGTGATGAGTATTAAGATCTACCATAACCAGACCAGGACTGGGAAGTAAAGAAAATATTGAAAAGATTTCAGAAAAAAGAGAGGTGTTAGGAAAGGGAACGTATAAAGAAACAACGAATACATCTAGAGCTCTCACAGCACTTAAGCTCTTGAATATGGGGAGGAAGGGCAATAGGAAGATATAGTATTGAGTGACGGATAAGAATGGCATAGGCAGGAAACCTATCTATTCTGTCATCCCGTAGACAGGAATATACTGGAACTTAAAACCGAGAACCAGGACGTAGCCATATTTCTGAGGTGGCAGGTTCGCATGAAGAGAAAAGGGAGAACAGTTCAACTTTCTTGTGATGAATGCCTTTACAGTTCCGTGGAAGGAGTTGAGTTTATTATTGAGTTTATTATAGCATTATTGATGAAATTGAATAGGGTAGTAAGATTGTGAGCAACGTTGAACGGTAAAGGGGTATTACTAGGTGTAATCAGGGACAGGATAACAGATGAGAGTTGGAGTAATAAAGACTCAGATGGAGACAATTTTTCTTCATCTCCATTATTAAGAGCTACACCATTTGAGAGCAAAACGGGATGAGGCCATGTGAAGTAAATTGCACAGAGATTCTATTCCGACCAACACTTTGTACTCCATATTTTACAATAAAACTGATTTTATGAGTATAAATAAATTTACCGAAGGTTGTGGGTCATCACCATGACATTCAGGGTGAAATAAAGATCAAGAATTTAATATCCATAGGGTCACCGAGGGAGTCCACCATCCATTTTATTCGAGTGTAGATGTTTACAAATACAAAACAGATAAGTACTTACAAATGGTTGCAATTAGTTATTAGTAAACTACCAAACCATTTCCCTCACACGTGTACCAACCGAACCGTCTACAAGTTTACTATCAGTATGAATCATTAAGTGACATCTGTGATCTTTTCTACGACCAACGCTTGTCCGTCGGTCTAGTTGAGGAACACATAAGTAGACTTCCTTTACCTCCTGTACTATATAAGTTTGTGAATATAACAATGCAAGAAGTTTTTAATTATTATATTCAGAAATTATATTTACTTTTTCTTTCCTAATAACTTAAATAAAATATATAAAGTAGAAAAGTGTGATAATGAGTGTAATTGGATAACGATCTCTAATCGTGGGCTCGTTAGAAGACAGCGTCCTTAATTTAGGGATTCCTGGACCCACATTAATATTCCTCTCACTCGCTTCAATTAACATTTTTTTATAAAACTAATTTAATTGAAGTTATGTTTTGTTCTTGTGTTACTGTAATGATCGTAAGGCTGTATTGAAGGCGTTATGTAGTATCGAGGTAACATAAAAATAATGTAATTTTTTAACAATTTCATGTAATTTGTTCAGACTTATCGATAAAAATTGTTAAAAATGTGGCACAATTTATGATACAAATTCACTCAAAGTACTAATCTCACAACAGCTTGATGAAGTCTTTCACGTTCAATCAATTCAGCTCGCCTCTTTCCAAAGGAAAGTCTTTATTTATAAAATTCCGTATCAAACATTTTGCTTAAATTTTGTAAATATGATAACAATGAATCGGTACAAGATTTCTTGATATAAAAATATTATCATACTTTATATATCATGAATAAGTTCAGACGAAAATTAAATTACAGTCTGCCGGTTGTCGATGTACCGATGTACAAACTAGAATTTAATGAAAAATATATTGATCTAGACACATCAAATATATATAAATAAACTAATTTATCAGGTTTTTAATTTCCAATTTTATTTATCTTATTACATATTTATGGACTTCTTATAAGTATTGATACAACTTGTAAGATTAATATCTCTGTCACTTTAAAATTTCCTTAGGTTTTTATCCATTGAAAATGAGATTTTTACTCTCAAAAGCTTCTCTAAACTAAACATTAGCTAACTTGTTACAGACAATAAAATAAAATTAGTCATAAAATTATTATATTTGAGAATTATTTTTGTTTAGACATGGCGTGACTTTAAACGTTTTGCTTAATTTTTTTAAATTTACCCAAAGTAATTAGTCTAGTCATTAGTTTTATATTATATCCCTGAAGAATATACATCTGTATAAGTCAGGGAGACCAACGAAATTCAATGAAATTTAAATTTATTTTGCTCTTAGATTAAAAACATAATGATAGGAAACAATTCATCGTTATACCTGACTCGGTGAGAGGCTCAAGAAGCTCTCCGCAATCGCATACCGATTAATTTGACAACCACTAATTGGAATAACTTCACTCATAACGTCAGTTACAATAAAACGTTTAATTGGCGGCACAAGGCTGCTTTAAATATTAAACATTAACACGTGGCAATAGTCGTTAAATATAGGATACTGAACAAGAAAAAATGAAATATTAAACAAAATCAATCTGGCGAATGCACAAAAAAGCTTCTTAATTCAGTTACCGAAAAGAAAACAGTTTAAATTGAAAAAGTTTTTTTATTAGTAATAGTGAAATCTAAAGAGAACCTCGATGGATCAGAAAATATTGTCAATCTTTCTTCTATAATGATAGAAATGATATTAATCAATAAACATTAAGTTCTCTTTATGGGACCGGAGAAAGTCAGTTAGTTTTATACAAATTTCGAACTTATTTCTTTTGAACTTATTTTTTCAATAATTATTATTCATACAAGCTTGTTTTATTATGAATGGTATTGTTTAGAGTAACATAAATGTAATAAAACTACTACTACTATAAACTCTTAGCCTCTCTTAAAAACGTACTTCAGCAGAAGTCTTATTCATGAGATTTCAGCAACAGTGAAGCTGTAGCTGAAGCTGTATACTAAGGACGCACTTCAGTGTCATGGTTACAATACAATGATTTAGAATCATTAAGTAAATAAGCATTCTTTATATTCTGTTATAATCAGACAGGATGTTAAGAACAGGAAGACTCGTCTTTTTAATAAAATTTATAATACACTATTTTCTCTCGTGGAAGCAAAGTTTAGCCCTCAAATTATACTATGGGACAAAATTTTTTTCGTATTCAAGCGGCAAATATGAAAAGATGATGGTAAATGTAATTATAAGATGGTGATATAAAGTTTCGAAATGAAGGGAACATTAAATTAAATGAGATCTAAGACTTCGCGAGTATTCATTTAAATGAAACTAATATTTTTCGGATTACTACGCATAGTTTATTATTAAAGTATATGAACAAAAATAATATAGACCAAAATATAAATTAGTACATAACACAGTGTTTCGAACGTGGTAACTAATAAATAACAAGTGGGAATATGTGAGGTTAAGACCAGTCTTGGCTTGTCTTGTTGGTCTCAGTATTAAAATGCTCAAATAGTGCTTTCCGTCAGAAAACGGAATATCAGCTGGTTCGATTTATTTTCCAGATACACATCCAAGGTAACAGCAGTGTGATTCGCAGAAAACCATTTTGCCTAAACCTTTTAGGAAAAGTTTCGGGATCTTAGTCTAGTATTAGATCGTTCATTATTCAGAGTCCGCGAAGATTGCACTTTCCGAAGAAGATTGAAAATAATAAAACAATATTATTTGGTAGGCATTTGTGTATTCAACTCCCACATAACGCATAAATACAAATAATATTACATTTTTATGGTATTTCAACAAATGTAATTACAATTGAATATATTTACCATTTTGGTGACAGAAAAAATGAAGCCTTTATGGGAAGTGTCTTGGTCCAAATTGGTAGTTTAAATTTATTCAAGAAGAAGGACTACCGTCGTCATGAAATGGGTGCACGTTATAGCATGGTAACTTTGCCTCTAATGGTGGCGGTTACAATGTCGGAAAGTTTGTTCAAAAGGTAATTGGCTGTAAACAGAATTGGCAGTTTAGTTGGCAGTAATGCTCTTGAACAAATGAAGGTGTTAATTTATTCGAACATGATTATCAAACTCTCTTTATAAACTTAACAAAAAGAGAATTCTGCCCAGTCATTAGTCCATGTTTGTTTTACCTAAGTTTTGGTTCACAATATTAAATTAACATTGTTCCATAACTTCTTCGTATTGCCCAAAGTCTACTATGTAGTATATACGAGTATACTATTTGAGCCAAAGATTGTTTAGCAAGCCCCAAATGCTCTCCAACTAAATTTTATTTTCACTAATAAATAACTAATTTTCCTCGTGAGTTCATATTCGTTTGCATAACATTTAGTAATAAACGTGTTAATATAATGAACGTTACCAACGATATACTAGAGTAAGCTATATGTGCAAGCGTTACTACCTAAGCAGACATAAGGTACAAAATTTACTTTTCCGTTAATTATAAGTTGTTGCTTCCAGTGAAACTATATAAATTATTAAATATAATTTACTCCCTTTAATTACAAAACAATTAATTCCTAAATAACTATATCAAGTTCGGTGTTGTCTGAATTGTTAAAATATTTTTTAAGAACTTTGTATAAATTAAGTCTCTTAGAATGTAAGAAAAATCTGACCGAGCGTTTGGGAAATCTCTAAAATTATTTGAAGAACTTTCATCGAAAAGCTTGAGGATTGAAGCTTCGTTTAACTTATGAATGTTTAAAGTAATATTGAATACATTCACATTTATCAAAAATATAGTAATTTGAAAGAAAATTAATTTCAGTAAAAAAAGGTCTTGTCATAAAAAATGGAACTGAAAACAAGGCGGCAAATTATAAACTTATGCTGAAGTGTATTTTTTTTATAATGTTAACTTTTTTTCTTGAATATCATGTTCTTGTTCGATCCCGTCGTGTATCTTCCTTCCTTACAACAAGCTGCTCGGAATCGGAGGGAGATGTGAATACTATTCCTAGCAGCATATTTATATAATTGCTTTTGATATACCTAATTATTAATTCATTTCCATTTATTTATTAATGAAAAGCTGTCCAATCTAAGGACGTCATTTTAAATGCCAAGATAAGGATACTAAATAAGATATAGTATTTTGCTCTATAAGATGTCTTTAATATAATCGTTAAGCGTGAGAGATAACTTTATCGAGTCGTTACTTCAAGAATAATATGTGTTTTTTGAATCATAGATAGCCCCATTTAGTGACTTTGTATTATAAAACATTTAAATGTACGTTCGTAGCCTCAACAACATCTTACTTATACATTTGAGAGAAAACTTGGGAATGAATGAAAACTTAAAAATAATATTAGTCTTGATTATCGCAAATCTTAATCTTCTTGAATCCATTTAAGACACTAACATAATTCATGAAACTTAACTCTGTGACACAAACTAAATCACGTTCAATTACCAACTCTAGTTAGCTGACTTCAGCTCTCTGCTTTAAATCTTGACGACACTGAATTTATTAACTTAGTTCTTTATAATAATTGGTCATTAACCGAGTCTACAAGTTACAACACGCCATTAACGTGTGGCTCATCGTTACAAATCCGGCTGATATCTGTATAAATTTGTCCTATTTTAGTACACTTTTAGTGATTCAGCTCGGAACTTATTTCATAGTATATGAATGAGTGTCTCTCTCAGTAATTAATAAATTAGTAAGAGCTTCACAAAAATATATCTTCAAAAGTTAAAGGACCATTTAAATAAATCTAACAACGAGGCGTTTTATAAAGGACCGTATTTACTATCATAATACACCTCCTCTATATAAAATAATTTCTTTCGTTGTTTTTTTGTTAAATATAAATAAAAATTTTGGCAAATATAAATAAAGGTTTTATATCAAAAGTTTATTATATTGTTATTTAAGTCTGATGTGAAATGTTCTTTAAATTGTTTTTATCTTACAGGGTTCGTCGTGTAGTTGTCCCTAGTCACTTGAATAATAGAATACGCAAAACGTGCTAGTATAGTAGCGTCACCTCTAATATAGACTCTAATGTCACAGTGTAAGGTACTCTTTGCGATATCTCATTAAATATACCGATTGACCACACGCTGAGATTGTGTTTTTGTATCAAAAAATCAACAGATAATGTAATCGTAAACATCATATATTCTAGAAACACTTGGTTTATTAGACAAAGAATATTAATTCAGAGGATGTCAGCGTTTATAAATCCCCTAATTAATATAGCTTCACGAATATTATGGTATCAAGTGAGTGACTTAAGAAATTATAAGCATTTACCTTTGTTGTTTGAGTGTATATTATAGTATGTGAGTCGTATTAGGGTTAATGATGTGTTGGGTCTCACCCTGAGCAGCATTTGAAGCTAAGCGGTCCATTTCTTCCTTTTGGGACACGAAGCTTGTAACTACCGCGTCTGCTTTGGGAAAGCTTCAACTCAATATCGATGGGAAGCAGGTACCATGCCAACGACTGTACTCCTTATCTAGTGCTCCCGAATCTCTATCTCCAAGGCCCTCTTGCCCAAAGCACAAACGGCTATAGCTGTGAAGGTAATTGGAGGGCATCTCACAATCAGCTTCACACTCCTTTGGTTGGGGACCTACCCGGAGAGCTATAGACGGAGATCCATGCTGGGTTATACCAATAACGGGTCGAGGCCCAGGCCAATTGAATAAAGCCTGAGGCAGCTCGGATGAGGGCTCTAGCTGACTGAGCTGTGATCCGATGACGGAAAGAGAAACTACGTTCCTTGTGATAGGCGCAAGGAATCACAACGACAATCGGTGGGTACAATGGCCAGGAGGCTAGGATTAGAAGGAGGAGGAGTAGAAAGATTCTACGAGCAAGTGATTAGGTGACCACAAGACCTTCTGTCGACTGAAACCTAAGTTTTGAGGACGTTGTCGTTTCTAGGTATGGAAATTCCGCCGGTTCACAGCGAGGAATACGAAAGTGATCTTTCATTATAGTAATGGGGGTAATCTTTAATTCTTTTAGAGTGTATTTCGGCAGGCCTGCGGGGTCATCTTGAATACTTACCGGTAGCCTCATATGACCAACCTGGTCATTTCGTGTGGCCGGATGATATGCAGAGATGCATTAAAGTCAATGTAATAAAAGGATTTATACATATCTGTAGGTTAATTTAGTTTGATGACTGTTACTGTATCCTTAAATAAATAATAAAAGAATAAAAAACTTTTCTATCACTACAACATTATAAACACTAAATTTAAGTATTTCCATTTTGATAAACTAAAGTATTCTGTCTTATATTTTTTACAAAAAACAAAAATATTTCCTAAACCAAATGAGTATGAGTATGAGATGAATAATCGCTTCATAAATAACACATACCAATTACATTAAAAGAGCACCTTCTAGAGTAAGGCTTTCCACAGAGATATTTTAAGTTACTTAATCCCGTAGTAACTTTAATTATTATTATTATTATTTCTATTTTGATTAATATTTACAGTTTAGTGGCAAAGTTTAATTGTAATGTAAAAGTTAAAAATTATCGACAATGGTTTGTAGCAATGTTAAATTTTTTTACACAATTTACCCAGTGGTAACTAGAACGCCATTTTTGTAATTTAAATATTAATTGATTTGAGTGCGATTGCAATGAATAAAAAAAACTTGATTCATTTTAAAAGAGATTAGTTCTATTCACTTAAAAAATAAATATTCACTTAAACATTCTAATGATTGCAACATAAAATAATTAATCATATTTGTTTCAATGTTTACATCCGGAAAACATTTTGAGTCAAGCCGGTTCTCCTGAACACTTTCAGGCCAGTCAATGCTGATCTCTAATGTCAATTTTGATTGAGAAATATTGCACATTTGTTTTGATTTGATTTTCGTTAGTAATAAAAATAAAATACTGGAATCATTATTGGAATAAAAAACCTCTTTTAACACTTGTTAAGTATCGAATTAAGGGAGAGTTCGTTGTGTGCAAATAAAAGATAGTATCTTCGTGATGTTCAATTTGAAGAGGATACTTCATTTGGACGGCGTTCCATCCATAATATTCGGAGCATTCTTCGCCAGTACTGCATTTCGAATGCTCCTATCTTTCGACGAGTCAAAGCCTTCAGCGTCCAGTTTTCCGAGGCGTATAAAAAGATGAGAAGACAAGTGTCTGCATTAGCCTGACCTTAGTTTCGCGCTTGATGGCATTGTTCCAATGAATCCTCTCGAGTCTCTTTACCGCCATTATCTGTGATCTTCGGATACCATTTGAGCGCAGTCATCATCGTCACTGATCTGTGATTCTAAGTACACGAATTTGTGGACTACGTCCAAATAACTCAACTCGTTGGTTCGCGTCGTGATCATTAGTTTAGTTTGCTCCTGTTTATATGGAGCCTTAAATTGCTGTTGATTTGACTAATTTGGGAGAAAAGTTTAGCCTGCTCTGACTCCGGAGCCCCTATAATAGTAGTATCATTACAAATGGAGATTGTTTAACAGATATCTTCCTATATCAATACCTCCTTCCCAGTCCTCAAAGAAGCGTCTCATGATTTGCTGACCAATAAGGTTAAATAATTGCGGCGTAAGAATGTAGCTCTGGCAGACTGCTCCCTTCGTGGTAAATGTCTAAGTTACAATGATAAATTATCGAACTTATTTTTAATGTATTTATCGCAAAAACCTGATGTGACAAACTGAACGTACTCGTAGCTGTCTCGGACAGTAGTGATTTACTTGGGCTCCGTAAAACATCACTTTACACTCGATGCCTCACTCACTCGCGTGGGAAACTCAAATAGGAGAAATAAAGTTGTCAGGTGATAGGACCGAAGATCAGAAATCATGGCTTGAAAACCACTTGAGTTATGGAGTTATATGTCAACTTAGAGGCTATTGTCTTGAACGGAGTCGATAACAAACTTCAAACTTTTTCAAAACCCAATTAATTCGTTTGATTTTATTTATTGGGTTTGTCCATTAGTCGATCTGTCCAAAGACATTCGAATTGGGATAATGAGTAGAAAAGTTGTTTTAGTTATCAAAATAGAGATAACGCTTTATCGATATTAGTGATCGGAGTTTGGATTAAAACATGGATAAAAAACGGGAATTGAAATTTCTATTCTAAAACGTTGCTTAAGACGGTGGCGTTGACTTGATTAGAAAAGGTTACAAGGATAGATGCTTGGCTCAATGTGGATTCCGGATGTCTTAAGTAAAAGTAATAAGTAAGTTTTTTGTTTGCTAAGACTACTTTGTGTTTCCCTGAAAGCTATATTACATAAGCTCCATAGCTCTTTCATCGTCTACGCTTTTACTTTCTATTTTTAAATATAAGAAGTTTTGGTAAGATAAACAAATAAAATGCCTGACTAAATCCAGTGATATTCTACAAGAAGTTTCTTAAAAACTGTAAACGTTTATTTTCTTCTACACTATATTATATTTTCCTTGTTCTTGTTCTTAAAGGCTCACCGAATCTATTATATACTTATAAAGGAGTTTTTTCTTATATTCAGTTTGTTATCTGAAAAAACTTTCTGAAAAAATTTATTAATGGAGGAGAAAATAGCAACGAATTTTATTCATCGAGAGAGGACATATGTCCAAGTTATATCAGAATTTGCATGAAAATATCAAATTACTTGAGAAACTACACAGAGACGAGACGAAACGTCTTAGCATTCAATGGATTCACCGTGCGGGTGCCGAGTCCATCGCGTTGCAGGGAGAGGAGCTTCAACAGTGCCTGGGACTCGCGACCCAGGTGTAGGTTTAAGGGGCCCCTAACTAACGCGCGTTAAACGCTCACCTCCACTGTCCAAGCTCCTCTCCCTACCTAACCATATTTGAAAAGAACCTACTAGGGCTGCCTTCGAAGTACGTTCCAAGAACGAATTGATGTGAGTTCTGGACAGGCCCAAGTCTTTTAGTAGGTTGTAGAGAGGTTTAGCCGTTATACCTCTCGCTCCCACTTCTACCGCGTATAAATCCGCGACGAACCTATTTCTATATTTTCTAATAATAAAAAAAATTACGAAGTTTATTTAAATTATTTTTCGCAATCAAGAGTTAGCTGTAAAGAAAGGCGTCACAGATTTTTTTTTTCTTTTCAGTTTTTCTGTCGGTTTAAGTTTGGAATATAATGTTACAAATATTACCATTTTTTAAAAAGAAAAATCTAATAATATTTATAATAAAGACTCATTTTAGATACAAAAAATACTTCACACATTTTATTAATACCACAGAATTTTTTATCATACCCTGTAATTAGTGTTGCCCAAAATCGGTCTTGGTCTTATTCTTGCAAAAATGCAAGAACAAGACCAAGACCGCATATTTTTAGCAAGACCAAGACCAAGACTGACTGTGCAAGTTTTAAGCAAGAACTAGACCCAGCATGCAAGGCTCAGGCGTCTTGCAGTTAAGACTGCGAGTCGTTTCAGGGAATAAGTACAGGAGTTCTGGGTATATGCTTAGGGACTCTATGAGACGCAAAAAGTATATGATTTTTTTTTTTGGAACATTGGACTTATGCGAATTACGAACACTAGGTACCATAAACAAACGTACGTAGCGAATGAAAATATCCATTAAAAGAAAAAATAGTGCATCCCTAGTTTAGACTATTTGCATTGTGTGTGATATTGAGCGGTGCCTTGTCGGCATCATCAGAGTTCGGGTACTGAGCGATGCCTTGTCGGCATCATCAAAGAAATTTTGCAGCTATTCGAAAGTACAAGGTCAAGATACACGTGCGGCAGCTTCTATTGCGCATACAAACAATTGTCACCGACGCGTCGCACGCACAATATTTTACACCGTTTGATTGCCGCCACAGAGTACAAGTTTTCTAAAGTAATCGAATAATATTAAAAGCGTGCAATAAGAATTATGTACTGTTTAGGAACAGGAATATAATAATATATAAGTGATCTGTTTAAATAAATAAATTGATATATTGACTGTTGCATCACAATATATTTTTGAAAATATTCATTTACATGTAAAATAAAGTCAAGTCCTTTAAAATACAGTCAAGTTAATGTCATTAATTTGTTTTCTACATATTTAAAACATCTTTTAGTACATTGAAAATCATTAAATGAAAACGTTTATTAAGAAACAGACTGACTCCCGCGGAACACAGTTGATAGCTCAGTTGGTTAGTTAAAGCATCGGCACTGATCGCTTAGGTCGTGGGTTCAAACCCCAACCGGAATCAGTTAATTTTTTGAATTTCTCATAAAATGTTTAGACAATTATTAATTGGGATGGTCTTTATCACGTCTACATTAATTCAAGCTCAAAATTAACCTACTCTGTTGCGTTGTTGTTATATCTAAAGTAACGTTTAATAGATAGCGACAGGCTAATAGGTAATTGCAAGACTTGCAAGACTCTTGCTGGAGAATAAGACCAACACCAAGACTAGGAGTGCAATACCAAGACCAAGACCAGGTGTATTAAGGCAAGACCAAGACCAAAACTGGCCGAGTCTCGTCTTGGTCTTGGATTTGGGCAACACTACCTGTAATACATTCATATCGACATTAATTTCCATCATAACATTAAACCTCACAGGATAGCGTCATGTCACTGTACTCACATATTCCTATTTTATACAAAAAGTTTGTTTTACTTTGTTACTAATTTATAATGTCAGTCGCAACACTAATTCAACTAATTGAAGTTATAATGAAACCGATAGGATCGTATTGAATTCATCAACACGCAACAGAACGGTTTCCAGCCGATGTAATCACAAACAATGGATGATCTTACGCTCTCGGTGAATAGTTATTGTGTGTGATATTGTTAATTTTGTCAAATGTGAATGTTACCGACGGCTTTACTAATACAAAATTAGTTTATAAATATAGTTGTGAACCTGAGAGAAAATAAAAATATCAATGTGACAAAGTTTATTATACAATCGAATCATTAGTAAATAACTCGAAAAGGTACGCTTACGAGATGAGAAGTATCCTGTGACCCCGCGAGCGTGATATGGATAAAAATAATTTATTAACAATATATCGATCCGTGTGTGTTCTCTGAATGTGTTTCTACTATTGAGTTTCGTTGCTTATGGCTACTACTCCGAGCAACAATGGATAGAAAACAAAAGGTGAAGATCGACCTATCATATCATATTTTACGCGTATATTTTAAACATATAAATTATTTTATAAATCCAATGAATGATTAGAATATTTTTGATTAAATCTTGATGGAGGTTATAAGATATTTGTTTTGTATTTGGAATCAGATTTCTTGGAACATGTGTACATCTATAGCAACATAACCATTAACCATACTATATGGGCATTAATCGTTAAGTAAGGTAAGAATATTTTGCTTTGTTTTAATATAAAGTATTTTATATTACCTTGTATGAATCCGGCGCGTCGACTTTACAATAAAGTTGTTAATGAAAGCTCCATTAAAATTTATTCCGCAGGTTAGATATTTATTGGCCAAACAAAATAATGAAACTGTTTTAACAATTTTTATTAGATTCTTTTCTAGGGCCGGATGTTATTTAAAAAGGAAAACTGGTACTAGACCAGTTCTGATGTACTTGTGTGTACTAGTGTGAGAACATTAAAATATTGTAGTTATTGCGAGTACAGTACTATAGTTGTTGTATGTTCGTTCTTTTAATATTAAAAAGTTGTCAGAACTAGTAGTTGTGAAGTCTATTAATGCGGCATATTAACTAATGTAGAATCATTGTTCTTAATATTAAAATCGATGGAAAAATAAAATTAAGACATTATTAATGTAATGCTAACGAAAATCGTCAAAGTTCTAACAGATAGTTCCGGACTCAACAAAGTAGCATCGAAAAGACTAATCGCCTGAGCAATTTCGTTGTATGGATAAAATATTATATAACATTTCATATAAAACATTAATGTTGTTAAAAAAACTAATGTGAGGAAAAATGAGATCACGCGAATCGACAATTTATGAAATTTTTTCCAGATGGTCTTACAGAAAAAAAAAATGTTTTTGTTGTTATAAAAAGTAAAGAAAATATTCAAAATATTTATTTAAATGAAACTAATATATTTTCGGATATACTACGCCGATTTTATTATTTTAAAACTACATAACCCCGACGTTTCGATTACTTTTCAGCAACCGTGATCACGAGCAGACGAGATGTGAGTGTCTCTTAGATCTCATTATATTCAAAATAGTTTTTTTTTCAATATCTCTTACATACAATATTAAGTTGTTTGATAGAAGCGATACAAAGGAGTTTAGTAACTTAAAATAAGGTCAAGTTGCAAACGAATGGGTCTTACAAAAGATTATCTGCTGTGATACAGACATTAGACGGCATTTATACCAGAATAATATGAAAATTGTAATATAAAAAAAATACAAAATTAAAACAGAATGTTGTGTTATGAACAAAATATTAATAAGTGGTTCCCAAAAGAAAAATAAAAACAACTTCAAAAGCATTTATTATTAATATATATTTGTTTCAGTGGCAAATAATAACATAAACTTTTAATAATTTTAATAGGAATCAATGAGAACAGATAATGTAACGAGTAGCATTCTTTAGTTCATAACAGAGGAAGGGAAAGTTTCATGGAATTTTAAATGTTGTAAAACTATTAGCAAACAGTAGGTACGGTTTACCACAGTATGATTGGTTCACGTGGAAATTAATCACTTTTATATGTAAAGTATGTAGAAGTGTTTTTGTTTATAGTTATAGTCGCCTGACTCACCGAGGGCAACAGTATTACAACCAAAATTACTTAGATAAAGATTTCGTATGAAATGTTTCTTCTTTAAGGATTATTGTAATAATCTTCTTAATGGACCTTTTAATTAATATAAAAACTAAACTCACCGAGGCTGCCCTCCGCTGTGATGGATGATTTCTATTTCTGTCATCGCGTCAGAGTGTCTTGGAAGTTTGTGATTTATATATGCTCTTAACACTAGTACTTCATAGAAAATATTTCTTATACTACAAAAAAACGAACCGGCTGTGTATATTAAGTTGCTAAAATCATGCAAAAATTTAAAGCTTTTAATTCTGCTTCGTGTAGGAACTAAAAACATCAACATAATTAATACTCACCCTTGGTTTTTTTGTTCACGAGCTAAGTCTGGAAAGATTGGTGTTCATTGTAAAGTCACAAGAGATAACTCTCTGATGTCACACCGAGCGACTGCAGCTTGAACGATATACGTATATATTATGTTACTTTTTTGTGTATTTTTCTTTACCATCGATAAGGTGTCTGTTCTAGTTATCAGAAAAATATTCCAATTGAAGATATAGTTTTATTCGTAACATGATTAATCGAAGAAATATAGAATAAAGTAAAATGAAATAGTTTTAACTGTTTCATTTAATTGAAAAGTAAAGAACCTCCAGTTAGGTTTTCTGGTTTTCGAAGTAAACTAATATAATTTTAGTATGAGAATGTTTCTTCTTATGTCAAATTCGATCGTGTCATTTTATTCGTGTGTAACAACTTGCTTTGAATAACAATTTCGGCAATGATTTTAAAATACCACCATTTATTTATTTAAACCATTAGTTTGTGATCGTTTCATTTTAACATATCTCATACTTTTGCTCAACTATATATTTTCTTTTATAATATAGATAAACAGTATACAAGTGTAACGGAGGTATTTTAAATCTTTTTATTCATCGTTAGTCTGCGGCTAGTTGAAAGTTACTAGAGCTTAGATCAAAGTGAGTTACATCTGGCGGAGTGCCATCTCACTGACCTACATGACGACCAATAGCTATGTACATCTGGAAATATTGTCTACCAACAAATTATATTTCTTTATTTATTTTAAAAAACAAGACGTTCAACATCTCTGCTTCTGATGAAGTTTGACATCGTCAACACAATAGAACAAAGTTGGCATAAAAGACAAGATTAAGACAGAAAACAGGAGCAATGAAAACGGAGCTAAAGATCACAAAACATAATAATTTAGTTTTTTTTGTCCGTCACATTGTTCCTCCTCTCATACTAATGTTTTCAAGAATTGGAAAATAATTTCAAGATTACAGCAATAACAATAAACATGGTTTCGAATAATATTGACTCATAGCTTTATAATACAATGCTTCTGATAAAATTTTTGAGTATAAACCAAAAAGTAAAACAACAAAAAACACAGTTTATGTTTTTTAAGGCGAGAAAAATTAACATCTATATAAAGTTCTTTCCTTCCGGCGACCTCTTAGAGGCTTATAGAGATTTGGTATAAATGATTTATTATGTCTTTTCCGCTCTTTTATGCTTCATATATTACTACTGAAAGGGAATATAAATTTAACATAATTTGATAGTGAATTGAGTTATTGAGGACATTAATAACGTTCGATGAGGCTAATTTAGTAGCGACCGTATCAACCACACTAGAGATGCAGCTCTATACAGAAATGACGAAAGTGGACCATGATTTATACTGTTTAGATGAAAATATATGTACTGTAGTTGTTTTTGAATAAGTCCAGATCAAGACCGAGCAATGAGCAGCTTCCATTACAATTTGTTCCAAAACTCCATCGTCCATAGGATATATCAAAGATATCCAGTGACGGTTAAAATTTTAAGATGTTTGAAGTGAAAACGTTGTTCAGCTATCAGATCACTCAATCAAGTAAGGACTGCTAAGTTCACCAAAACCCTATATTGTGATAATATTTTGGGTCTTAAAGTAGATGTCAAGTACATCTTAAAGTAGATGTGTAAGTGATCGAAACGAAAGATCACATTGAGTATCTTTCGTGTGTTGTTGTACGTAAGTGATCGAAAAAACATAGTATCTTTAGTACTAGAAGTTTCAAGTTTTACTTATTTAATAAGAATATGTCAGATTGTTTCCTGAAAATATTTTTGGTTAAAAGGAAGTGAAGGTGATAAATATACAGATTACTATTTTTGTAAAAACAAAAAATATGTAACCCTATCACGAAGATTTTTCAGGCTTTATATAGCAGAACTAAAATGTTGGCACTACGTCTACCCACTGCAGACAGATTATAATTTAAGTATCTCAGTGAGTTTCACTTATAATTAAAAACTTGAAAAATTTCATATTTAACATGACGTATCAAGTAACCAAGATATATTTCGGTTTTTATCTAATAATCACACTTTAATGAGTTTCAAGATATATAACTGCAGGAGGTCACCAAAACCATCAAAATATTTTATTATTCTTATATGTCAAATAAATAGTACCAAGATGCAGAACGCACTACTGCAGCTTCTTCACAGGTCACTCGATAATTACAAATATTGTCGTATTATCAAAACCACCTTGATTTAGAATACTAAACACTTTGATCCGAAACATTAATATATTATTAATAGCTGTTTGATGTTTCTTTATTTCATGTATTATATTGTTTTGTATAATTCAATTTAAAGCTCCTCTACAACATGAATTTCAGTAAAGGTTTTTATTGGTAACGCAGTAGTTTAGATTCATAAACAAATAGCTTATGAATCTGTCTTGTGTTTCTTTTCGGTCACATAACATATAAATCCAATAATATATAATTCTGTGTTAAGGTCAGTGAGCGGTTCACTAAATCTGTCATCCAGCAGACAAGTCGTGCTCTGAATGTTTAATGTCCAAGTTCCTTAATATGTTAAAGGTCTCTACTTCTTTAGACATGATTAGTGTTTGGTTATAATAAACTAGTATTGTGGTTAGTTGATCTTTTTAATGTTTTATCTTCTATAGAATAATTTATTAAGCCATATAACAGCAGCCAAAACATATTCAGAATAAAATACGCATTAAGACAACAAAGGAACATGTTAAGATGACAGAATGAGACTTTATGAAGCAATTCAACTGAAATTGCTTAAACAAAAAAATATATTTAAATATTTATGTATTCTGTATACACATTTACTTGATGATTGGGTTAAATTTATGACTACATAACAGCTACGTAATTAAAAAAGTGTCTTAAATTGATAAATTCGATATTATTAACTTGTATTAATACTCGTGATAACATCCGAACATCCGCAAGGCCGTAATCACTTGTAGGTTAGTATTCTAAGCTTAATATAAAACAAAAAAATAATCCAGAACAAGATATTCTTCGTCCTCAAACCGTACAATGTTGATGAAGGTCCGGTCAAGCATTTATTAATACTTTATTTTTGTAACGCACAAAAAATTATAAAGTAAAGGTAAAAATCTTTGTACAATTTCGAATAGTTATGTTCCTAACTTAAAAGAAATGTCGAGATAATCTTCATTTAAAATTTGAATTTACTTAACATTCAATATTCAATATTTGAAGTACAACATCAAGTGCTCTTCTAATGTTGTCACTTGTAAAAACAAAGTGAGATGTATTATAAAAAGAAATTAAAATAGTTAAATTACTATTTGTTATTACCTTAAATGAAAAAAAACTTTCGTCTTCGAGTTTACTTCTAATGTTTTAAAGAATAACTGATAAAAAAATCTTCTAATTACAAGTAGTAGCAGTACTCTCTAAATCACACATTTTTTTGTTTTGCAGACGGCTTCTAGTTTACTTTTATGTTATGAAAAAAGCTTTAACGATTTTATATACAACTATATACCTACTTACATACATAATATGAGATATTCAATAAACTCTTCAGTGGTATTATAATCTTGTATATTCTCCCCACAGCTAAGTTAATATTCTCAAATTTCTTGGGTTATAATTCAATATTCAAGGCTAGTGTAGGTTAATGAGATGTTAACGTCAGACGTGGGTATGTGGAGCTCTTAAGGGTAGAGAGATGGCTGTAACGTGAACCCTCTTATAAAGACATTAAAATTAAGTGCTTCCAGGACTTAAGGTTTACTATTGAACTTGCTGAAACTTATAATAGAGATCGATTGCTAAAAACACAACCTTCAAAAGAATAACAATACCAATTACCAAACCTCATTTGCTGAATAAATTGTCAATTCAGTATCAAACAAAATTCTTGTCGCAATACGTATGAGAGACGTTGCTCATCTTATAGCTTTTATTTTCAAAGCAAACAAATAGTCTTTAAAAGAGACCAACCAATTGTTGAAGGTTTTATACAAATTTAAAATTATTATATTATTTGTAACATTATTTATGAGTGTCATATAACGTTTAATGAACTTGTGTGAGTAAAGTTAGCCCGGAAAGGTAACTGTACTGTGCCTTGTATCATTTCATATCACTCTTTATTTTTAATAAACTATATTTGTATAAATTTTTTTACATTTATTTTAGTCGTCTGTCAGCGTGAGACATGTACAAGACGTGCACTGAAACTGTAAATAAAAATATCAAATCTTATTTCTCAAATCTAGTTTTAGTTTATTGAACGGCGCAAAAAATATAACAGGATACTTATTGAAGGGGCTAAGTGTATGTTATAATATTTCTCTAGAAATATTTGGCTATATTTTATTATAAACATACGTTAAATAAATCTAATTTATACAAATTAGATGATGATATATTGAATTGTTGTTTTTGTTTTGTCTTACTACTTACTTACTTACTTTTGTCTTAATGTTTCCCTAGCTCGTTTATTATTGAGCCACTGCCGACGTTTTTTTAACAAACAACATTGCCAAAAGTTCAGTTAGTGCCCTTCCATTTTGAATATGAAGACAACTTTGGAGAGTTTCGTAAATTTTTACTTGTAAATAAATAACCAAATCGACAACGTGTTTCTTGAAACACATATGACAGTAATAGGTTTTATTTTAAAAAAATGCTACTGATGATGATAGTTTTGTTCGTGTTTCAGTTCTGTTAGTCATTTCAGTGTATATATATATATTATTATTCACTTATGTTGTTTCTTGTCCTTTCTCTATTTATTCAAATTATTGAAAGAAATCATGAAGAGTGTTTCGCAGAACAAACACAATTTTTGTCGGGAAATTGAACATTCCGAAACGTGAGGGCCAAAGAGATTTTATATACGAAAATATGATCAGAATATTTTGTCATTCTTTGTTATTTATAGATTTATTTAATATGTATCATCTCTATCATCGGCAAGCTTACATTACCTTTTATTTTTACAAAGAATTAATAATATTCAAAAAATACTTTACAACAATTGACAGACTATAAGTTTAATTACTTTAAGTCCGTGCCTAATGACTGGAGAAATCTTGTCATCTTAAGTGACAAAGTTATTTCAATAAGAAACTTTGTCGTACTCCAAAACTGTGTACGACAGCTCACAGACCACTCTCAAGGATGTAATTTAACATACGAAATGTTTGGTGGTTTTAACGATTCACAGTGCAAATATTTAAACTTATATTACCTCAAATTATAACTTTAGCTAGGTAACACTGAAAATGTCTAAAATTGGCCAGTTAAAAACATCGCTAATGAAACCTTTTTTGATTTTCAATTTTTAGAACTTTTGGCTAACTTAATTTAGTGCATTCATTTGTCATTTGTTTTTGTGAATCGGCGGCAAATATAAAACTCTTACACGTGAAAATGAACTTAACGGAGAAAATTTCGGTCAATGATTTATTATGACTTCCGTTGTGGGCTTACTCGAAAACAATGCTATGAGGCTGCGACTAACATTTCTTAATAAAACTCTACCTCGTGCCACTTTTTACAATTGATTTAACGAGGTTGGCCGTAGACGTGGCAATCTCAATGATGACCTGCGTATAGGATGTTCTTTAACAGCGACTACTCATTAACCTATAAGCAGATACGGGCAAGCCTAGGCGTGGCATGAGTCAAGTTTGAAAAATATAACACGAACAATAAGGCTTCAGGAAATTTTGTACCAGATGGAATCCCCACACTTTGACCGATGACCAGAAATACCTTCGAATTGCCTCATTCTATGGTCCAAAAGATCATTTCGCAACAGTCGAACTAGAAGACGGAAGGACAGTTACTGCAGAATGGAATGTCTATCGCCGTGTGCCTGTTGTTTTGGAAAAAATTCGACAGCAACGCCTTTGAAGCAAGATTTTCCTTCACCACGACAATGCTCCAACGCACTCCGCAAACGAACTATTGAATTGTTACCTATGACAGGTATCGAGATAATGAGTCATCCGCCATACAGTGCTGACCTGGCGCCTTGCAACTTCTATTTATTCCCAAGAACTAAAGATTTAAGTCGAGGTATTCGCTTTAAGAGCCCTGAAGATGCTGTGAAAACTTTCGAAAATACCATAGAAGAGCCCCGAAGGAATAATTGGCCACTGGTTTTCTCAGTGGTTCCATCGAATGCGACGATTTGTAGAGAGGAACGGAGATTACTTTGAAAAGCATTAAAATTGGCAGTATTTGCAACATTCTACATTAAGCCTTTTTTCATTATCTAAATATTTTCAGTGTTAGGATAAGGTATAAGGATCTATAAATTCTTGTACTACAATCAGCATCTTGAATGTTACAACGGTATGGTATAAATGATTTTAATTAGCAGACGTAAACCTGGATCGAGGATGGCAGTCTGCCAACACTTGCTCCACAGCAGAAGTTCCATCCCAATACATGGACTATAATACGGCTATTCATACAAACTAGCGGAAAATCTAAGTAGATTTATCTTACAATAAAGAATATAGATATTTTTTTGTTTTTATAGTTTCTAGTAGCTTTGATAATATGGTACATTCACATTTAAGAAAATGTAATAATTTGCTAGAGTGCTACGCAATATTAACTCGTGAATTAAGTAACTGTTGCAAATATTACTGAAACTTATGAAAGAATGTACTTCAAAAACAACAACGACACACCCATTACATGTGCTTAATACAATAGTCAGTAAATTGTTAACTGTGGAGACTTTGTAAGAACTATTCAATGTCTATCCGAGCAAATGTTCTACCTTTTACTAATTTGAATTTTAGATTGGTGACTGTTGATTAAGCCAATATTATAAAGCAATTCCGGTAATTCCACGACACTGATTTTATAATTGAATATTTTAAATATTGTTATATACAAATATGAATATTTCATAAAAATACTAATCTAAAATTGTAAGTAACAAACGACTACTGAATCCGAGACACCTTGTGGCACTGTTCTTATTAACAAAAATTTTATTTTCTAAAATAAATATCAATATTATGTATACAAAAAATTAAAACAGAAACTATTTTTTTTTTAATTCTGATACATTTTACGTAGTTTAATAATATCTCATTTTCATTAGATTAGAGCCTTTGACAAACATATTAAAAAATACCTTTCTCTAACCAATAGGGAAATTCGTCTCATGTTACAATATAAAAGAGTAAAACAAAAATACTCTGAGAAATGTGACTCGGTGAGACAGAGGTATGAAATTAATTTAGGATAGTTATGATTAATAAGATGTGAATTCTGAAACTCACTTGACAATGCGCTGTCACTTAAACAAAATTGCTAATTGTTTCATTTCCTGTGTGGGATCAGAAAGTTTCCGTCTTGTTTTAAGTTATTTAATGTACATGTTCCTATTTTCAATGTTTTCAACAGATTCTAGATTTCTTATTTCTCGAGGCTTGTAAATCCACATTTGACCATTTTCACATTCAGCTACATATTAGGTTAAACTACCATTTCCGAATCCAAGAGCTAATGCAGCTGGCTATCTGAAAAAGAACCCTCAGCGCAGCCAGATAAGGCTGACATCAGAATCGAATGCGCCGCTATTATTAGAAAAAAAGCCGTTAATTTGAACGAAACCATTAAGGGTGATAGAAAGAAATTTATTCTTATAATAACCACATTGGAATTGGATATCTAATGACTAAAAAAACCCGTGAGATTTCAAGAGTTATCTATAGGGGATTTAAATGTCCTTAATTCATAAATTTTCTATTTTTCTGTATTTTAACTCATAAATAAAACCCATAACTCATAAAGAAAACTCATAACTAAACCCTAAATAAAAATATCTTCCAAGGTTTTGAGGGAAATTAAAAATTTAATATTTTACAATACAAAAGTTGTCGACGTAAGCTTCTTATAGACTCTCTAAATAACTCACTCACTGTACCGCTATTTATTGTTATCATGATTAATGAATCGTTTCAAGGGAAGGCATATTTTGAAATTATAATAAAACAAGCATCTCATATTAAGTTATGTTATATATCATTTGTCAAGTTAAGTCAGACTCTAACATATGCATGTAGACTAATCCGTGTAGTTCCGCCGAGTAACATTTTTGCAAGCCAAAATTGGAACATAAATTGACTGGAGTTACATCAGAAAGAGTAATTACGGCTGGTAGACCGCTGTGGCACCTCGCTGACCTACATGAAACATCAGTACACCTGCAGCTGTTTGCGACGCTCAAAAGAAACACTATTCGATGGCAAATAGTTTTCTGGTCATATTTTTGGCTCAAAAACTAGTTCTTTGCTGTGTATTAATATTAGAATTTCTGTATTTTCCAAACTTTTCCAAACCAAAAGCTGGTGGAAAATTTATACGATCATTGCTGATTGCTGATGTAAGGGTTTAACACTTACATATTTCATGTGTAAATATTTTGTCATTGTATATTAATTATTATTATTTGGAAAATAAAGTGAGTTTTTCCCGACTATAACTTGCTATTGAGAAAATTCTGGATCTTTTTTAAAGAAAAGTTATACTAAAGTGGAATATGATAAAGGGATTTTATTATCAGGGGAGTTGAAAACGCTAAGCATTATAACTGATCTTTGGGGGCCAAGGACACGGAAGGACATATTGCCGGCACAGACATATTACACATATATTACGGAATAGTGGTTAAAGCCATTTTTAATAAATGGTGTTTAAATGTAAATTTTTAATTTTTAATAATAGTAAATAATAATACCAATAATACTCTAAATGCATTAGAGAATATCTCTGTCTTCTGTTGTTTCTCTCATACATAAAACTTATTGGAGGGTGACGTCCTTCGAGTTTAAGAATCTGTGGTATGAATAGTTAAGATAATCTTGGGCCCTTTGGTTAAGGAACTTATTATCGACAGAGAGACTTGTAAAATATGAATAACAACAAATTTCTCAGCTTGACCGATTTATTCAACAGGTTGAAAGTAGGTGGGACTCTATGTATGATATGATCGAAGGAATAGTAGGATTATAAAAAGAAATAAGAAAGATGTGAGTGTCTGCCTGTGAACACGGTTGAGGAAAAGTAACTGAAACGTCATGAGTATGTAGTGTTTTACAAAAATAAGGCACGCGTAGAATATCCGAAAAATATTACTTTCATTTAAATACCATAAAATTTACGATATTAAAACAAAAGTTCATATATGAAAGACAATGAAAACAGTTTTCTGGTTAAATTTGGGTACAAAAACAGAAGTAGAAGTAAAACCACAACAATCCATATGAATTGAAATAATACGAGTAGTTAACAGTTAAGAAGTCATTTTTTAAGCTACACTTTTCGCAAAGTAGAGCTGGCTCTCTCCCTTTCAAATTTAAAAATAAAGCTTATCATATACTTCTAAACAACTTAAGAGTATTTGTAAATGTAGCTTTAGAGTAGCATCTGATTTATTATGGTTTCGATGTTTTACTCGCTTTGAGTGACTCACTTCTACTTGCTGTTGACTTGAAGTGAACTAGAGTTGCACCCGTGGTTAAGAATGAAACCGGTGGTACAGTCGATAAAAATTATCAAAACCCATATTACTCAACTACAACGGTGAATATTATTAGACGATCTGCTTAACACACAGTTAAAAAGTTATGTGAAGCTTCATGATAATCAGTTTTTGTTTCAATGTTTTTGTTTGAGTTACAAATTAAATTCAAAACAAATCAGAATATGTTATACGAATAGTAAAATACCGGCACATGCAAGTTTCTTTATTTGTCAGGGATTTTGATATTGTTTCGTATGACATCTTGTGGTAGAAGCTGGAGCACGGATTTAGCAAGAGATCCTTTTAAACTATTTAGGGACTGGAACAGCCATCAGTGTAATGGTGTACACTGGGCGAAAAGAATATAATTTCCTTATATAATGAAATGTGTTGATGGAAGGGGAAGTCTGACTTCACCCCTGCTGTTTACTTCAAACATGGAACAAATGAAAGTACGCAGCAGTTAGCCACATTAACGTACTCTATGTCAACAATTTAAGCTACCGTGACGAGTTGGTACTGTTGAGAGGGTCGGTCTTTGGTTCACAAAAAAATTTTAGTATTAACTAACTACGCAGGTAGGTTAATTTGAAAAAGAATGTTAAGAAAACCTAAAAGATAGTTTTAATTCAACAGTCATATTGAATGAAATTACGACTACAGTAATTTCATTCAACGGTGTGGCACTGGACATAATGGATCAATTCCAGTATCCGAGCCACCGAACCACAGACAACCTTAATTATATCGTGGGTATTGATCGGGAGCGAAGGCCACTGTCAGTAGGGACCAATATCGTAGCATGCGGGTTTGCGTGGTGATCGGTTACTGAAAGACTTACGTTATTTAAAACATACTTACAACCAACGTTATACACGAGCAGTCTGTGGGGTGAGCTCACATAACAGTCATGCAGTAATTCTTGCTCTAAAAGCAACACCGTGTTCCTGGAGGTGCTGGTGCTGCTTCCTTCTCATATCGTATAACGTATATTAGTAAAGCTCACACCGATTGCCTTAACGATGTAATTTGCAAGCCATTTACGAGCTCGGTGCGCAGGATGCTAATCAGCGCCAATTCTATTTAACCAATGATAGCCTGAAGCCTCTATTTAACTGTATCTACATTCGACAGTATTGTGATAAAAGAATTCTTGTATTATAGCCTAGTAAAGCACATTTATCAATAAATAGTGATAGTTATCGAATTAATAACTTTTAACTTTCGTTATGACGATCCTTGAGTAATTTTTATGGACTCTTTAGACATAAATTGTAATTTTATACGCCACGTGGCATTTTTAGGACATTACTTTAATTTTTGCAATTGTTTATATGATTTCTTTGGTTATGATAGTCGATATAAATTATTATAATTTTTATTTGCAGCTGCGTACATTATACATCAAAAAATAAATTATAGAGCATCGTTACCCAAGGAGATATTGTTATATAACAAAAAGAAAAGCTTTATTTCCACAACTGTAATAAAAGGAAGAAAAAGTTATGAAAATATTTTTGTTTCAAGCTGACTAACATTATGAAGATTTTTATTGAATGTAAAAAAAAATATCAATAAAATAGGGAAAAGTGAGGACATCATTTATACCTTTATAACAACAGACAATAGACTAGGAATACAAGAGTCAAAATCACAAAATAAATAACAACAATTATAATAAAGACAAAAGAATTTAAAAAAAAGTCATACTCAATTCAATTCAATAATTAAAATTGAAAGAAACTGAATTCAGAGAGGTTAAAATATTCTCTTCCATGCAACAAAACGGGCTGAGATTAAAGATTTATATCGATCCTAGTCAAGTTCAGCCAGAGTCACGAGGTCCTAATTTATAGAAAGATAGAAAAAATATTCAAATGCTCAAGATGAATTTTAACAATCTTAACTAGCAGTCGACAGCTTTTAAAGTTCTTATATCGCAGATTGGCAAAATATTGAGATACATTGTAGAAGGATACTGTTTTATTAACTCAAACAAGAACAACGGAGGGTCGCTTGAATATAACAACAATTACACGTTATGTTTATCTTAAAACAGATATTGAAAAGTAGGTAATGTATTTCAACTTGGACTGGACAAGGGTAATGTCTTTAAATAAATAGTCAAAGGTCCTTTTGTCAACTTAAATCTAGTCGTACATGTTCAAATTTCACGTTGTAATGAAGAATATACGTATGAGTATATTAAAAATACTATTAAAAAGGATTTATTTCTTAGGTTTAAAATATAATGTATCGTTTAAAATAACGTGATGGAAAGTAATCAGAGCCCGCCTCTTGAGTTCCGTCTTATCAGATTACAGGGAGTCGCTGAGAGAGGCTGCACCGCTCACTGATGGATGATCTCGATTCATCTCAATGAGGAGACGACGTCGCCTTATATTATAATTTATTTCTTCTCTGGTTCGTGTTCCGTGGTAGTCATATGTATTTTATAAATATATAGCACGATTTTTGAAAATATTGTATAACACTAATAAGCATTATTTTCGGTATAAACAGTTACAAAAGCCTCGAGCATCTTCTAATATGGATAATTTAATAATTTTCTCATATACATATTCAAACCTCTGCGACGGTCAGCTGGAGCCCTCCTGGTGACACTGTCCCTTCCATCAGGGCTCACAGCTACAGTCAAGTCGAAACTAAAAAAGTTCAGTTGGAGATGTCGTCCATTACGACGGTTGATGTGACATGAGTTTATAATACATAGGCTGTTAAACCAAATATAAAATAATAATATTTATTGAGAATTTTCTAATACATAAAATAGAAATTTTCGCTTTAGTTTAAGGTTCAACTGAAATATTATCCTATTAATGGAACACAAATAGTAACCAAGTTAAAAGTTCCTCGGAGTTTGTATAAGGTCATTTGCATTAAGAAAGTTTCCTTCAAAACCTTTAAAATAATTTCAATCCAACGGTAAGTTCTATACTAAAGACGGGAAAGGTTCTCGTGTTTTTATAAAATGCTTCAAACAGTCGGTCATCACGTATTGTAATGAACATTATCGTAGAGTATTGTGTTGTCGCGGTTCATGTTATTGGCTTCACATAAATACTACTCAATCTGTTGTTCCAATATTTATAACTCACCGTTCATTTATTGATATCTTGACATATTCGATCTGAATTCCAATACCACACACTCTCAGCTACTATATATTTGGTTAACAAACTGAGAACTTTACATCGTTTCAAAAAACTTACAAACTTTAATTTAAAAATTAAAAACCTCATTGATTCCTCAGATATACTGTTACATTAACTTTAACTTGATATATATATCAAGAGCAAATAAATTAGCCACATGTTCCGTATAGATTAAAGTTGTTTGTCTGTCAGATGTAGAGCTCTTATATATGTATCTGACACTATTTATCTTAATTTATTGTTGAAGATGAATTAAAAGTTGTTGGAAGAGATGTTTTAATTAATGTTATACAGAAGATGACTTGGCTTATATAGAGTCGGGTTTGGGTTACAGTCCACAATATATTATAGAAATAAGAAAAATGAGAATTATCAAATATAATAAACATAAAGTGATCATTTGAATTGAACGACGAGAAGCAGATTACATAAAAGTTGATGTTCAACTTGAGATATGTTTATATATTGAAGCTCGCTTTGAACCGAACGCATTACAGCTCATGAAAGAGAATACGTGACTGTGTCCTCGAAGATATAACATTAAATATGCGAGGAGAAAGACGTTATACCAGCACAATACATGTTATTAGACAGTATTGAGTTTGTAAGAGTACACCTTCCTGCACATTATTAAACGTGTTATCACTGTGGGTAAATATGAACTTCAACTTATAGTAAAAAATAAAAACTGTCAAATAAAAATATCCACATTGACAAGATAAGAAATTATCTGAGAGACAGAGAGACTTCACATTAGAAGCACGTAACGGAGAGTGGAGAAGTTTGTATAAGACACTAGTAGCCAAGTACACTTGTAGTAACCTATATACCATCATTAACTATGATAATATATTATTAAATAAGTTTGTAGCTCATGTATTTAATTTGTTGAACGTGACCTCTATAACTAGTAGAAATAGAGTTTTAATTGCAATAAATTATTTAAATTCAACTTTCAATTAGAAATAAAATAATGTATCTTGCCAGGAACAACTTTAGTACGAGAAAAAATGATAACATTGTTAATTTGTATCGCTGCTTAAAGTGTTTTGTGTAAGTTTGAGTAGAGCTGACCATTGTTTGTTTTGAAGTTACATGGAACCGAAACAAGTGACTTTGTCAAAATACTATACCTATATTAAAACCTTTCTTATAATCTCTAGTAACATGTTATACATTTAATAATTATAGTTTAGATTGGTTCTTAAAAATTATGACGTCATCAAATTTCATTGAATGTTTCACTCGTTATTTTAATGACTAAGTAATTGGCTCCTTGTTAGAGTTTTAATAATTAATACAGTATCTTAGTGTGAGCAGGAGCCATTAGGGATAAGATGTAACAGCTTTAGGTTCACAACATATAATGTTCTGTGCTCTACAATAATATTACTTGTACAATGTATATCTAAATTTAGCAAATGATGAAACACGTATATAATGTTTAACATAAGTTTATAGTTGTATTACATACATTATGTATGTGTTAACTTAATTAATATATAAAAAAATCTTTAATATATATGTGTATATATATAACATCAACAGCTACCTGTTAGATATTCATTACTATTCTAAAAACAAGTCCACTACAAGTGAGCTTTGACGAAAGTACTCACACTAATGACTTAACGAAGAGGCTCGGGGCTTGTAAACATCTAATTAAGACGTTAGAGTGAAGGATTCGAAACTAATTTGAATGTTCAATGAGTTTTGTTTGTGAACATTCATACTAGAAGTGTTACCTGTGTGAAGAAATTGACGGATAAGAGACAGGGGCTCATTAATAAACGATCACGATGATCAAGTAGTTATTATAATATCATGCCATTGAATTATAATTTGTAGCATATGAGTTAAGATAAAACATAATACTTATTTTATAGGTTGCCAGGACAGCTACGTGCACATGTACACATATTGTAATAAAAATTGCATATCTTAAACTTATAACGTATATATATAACTACATACTTAATAGCCTCGATGCCACCGTAGTAATGAAGGCCCGTTGTTTGTGTGGGAACAGCAATCTCCTGGTTTACACGGTTATACTACTTTTACTATCATTTGTAACAAAAAAATTCTCATTATTGATGTTCTGTTTTTTGTTACTTTTGGCATGAAACATAAATTAAAAAATAATAACAGTTATATAACAGTTGTCACACAGACAAATAGCAGTTGTCGCAGTGGTGCCTTGGAACTGTTATACCCCTGAGATATATGCGGTATGGCTGATAGGAATGCCACATAGGCATTCTCAGATTCTAGATCAAAACAGATCATATTTAATAAAGATATTTATTTTTAATTTATTGTTTACTCTGTGGGAAGTCCCGATACGAGTCGTTCATAATTCTAAATGAATTTTATTACTGTTTCCATTATTATAATATTAATATTGTAAAACATATAATTCTAAGTGGATATGGTAATATAATATTAATTCAAGTGAATAAAATGTCTTTTTAAAAACTCCTCACGGAACTCTCATATAACAGAACGCTTAACATAAAAAGAAAATGTGCGGGACACGCATTACTTTATATGATATGACTCGGGGATGTACATTTTACAAAGGGATTTAGAATTTCCAGTCTAACGGTAAAAGTTCTCTAGAATATAAAAATATATGAAATTAACAATAAACGTTCTCGGTGAGTCTGCATCGCGACAGTTCAATAAAAGATATTTTAATTTGTGAAAAACTATAGGCTCAATGAATATGAAACCTACAAATCGGAATTTGCTGGAAAAATTAAATTAGATTTCGGAAAGAGGTGCTCTAACATTACCAAAAATAAAAGCTATGATAAAATAAAGTCAAATACATATCAATAACTGAAATACAAATACTACAGCATATATGAACAAATACAATATAAAAGATACGCTATACTTCAACATATATAATATGCTCGTCATAGTATCGAGAAAGAATGAAAGTTAGGAACTGAATGTGGAAAACTTCTAAGATATATTTTGTTTTTTAACTTTAATTATGGAGGAGGTATATAACTGTTAAGATATCATTGAATGTATCGCTTTATGTATAAGACCCCACAGATGCTGCGAGTGAATACTCTTGAAGTTTGATTGAGATTAAATCATATAGAACATTGATTTGTTACTTCCCATGAATCACAATAATGATAATGGTTTAAATAGTTTGCTACATTGATTCTTGTACTTCGTTTAATTTTTAATAACGGCGTTATTTACTAGTGGATGAAATTTATTTATTTCAATACTGATAACAACATACCACTAACTAGCTCTTCTCTGAAGTTCATATTTTTAACCTGTTCACGAGGACAACTGTTAGATATAATTTATAAGTCCATCAAAAATATCATGAAATTTTAAGTTATTGTTTATTTTAACGGAATTTTCGGAAATACTCGCGTCGTCACGATAGGATTTTAGAAATCATACGTGAAGCAGTTAGTCTATCGGTAGCAAGAGCGCAAACAGAAATAACCACAAACCAGCAACCAGGTTTCGTGAGAGAAGGCACTAGGGCTACAAAATGAAACGTCAAGCCTTACACTATCATGAAAGCGTCTTCAGATAGGACTATAATGATGGATACGTATGAGAAACAATATAAAATCCCAGAGGATATTTGTTGCGACAGCGTCCAGACTGGACAAATTTTTATATTCGCGAATTTTTAAGCCGGTTGCGATAATAGAGCTCACGGTTCCTTGAGAGACCAATAGCTTCAAAGACCATGCCATCAAGGTCAACAAATATTACGATCTCACTAACGAACTCACTGAGAATAGGTTCGTTGTAAATCTATACGCGGTAGAAGTAGAAGCGAGAGGTATAACAGCCATTTTTGGACCGTGCGTCGAAGAAGGCCCTAGTAGGTTCGGTCCAAATTCAAATTGATTTTAAATATTAGAGTCATCAAACTAAGTAATGAGAGTTCTTCAATACCGCGATAAGCTTTTACACCATACAATTTATGTTATCAACAGAAAATCCAACGTGTAGTTATCGACAGCATTGTTTTCAAACAGACAAAAACTGTATCTTGTGTATCGTTTTAGATTCCAACATGAACCTCAACTATACATCAAATTTAAAGAACCCTTAATCTATTTTTAAATAAAATTTTTCTTCATCTTAATTAAGCAGTAAACCCGTCAGATGTTCAACAACACTTGAATAAATTTCCACTGAACGGTGAGGAACAATATTTCCTTTTATCTCGACAGTTAAGCTAAGTTCATTAGTATGAGATTGCGTACACAAAATAAAATAGTTTTAATAAATTTCTTAGAAAAAAAACCATTGCAATCTTTTGGTGATCCTATATAGGTAAATAAAAAATAAGGGTACTGATATTAAATTAATTGTGTTAAATTTAGAACCTTTTATTTAAAAAAAGGAAAAAATTATCGAGTATACTGCCATGAGAAATATTTGAATTAACAAAAAAGTAAATGGAAATATCAAAGAAACAAAATTTATAAGAAGTATAATACTTAGCTTTTCAAAACTATTGCATTTTTATTGATAAAATGCATGTTCAAAAAAAAGATGAACCCAAACACATCTTTTAATTTTATTTGGTGAAACCCCACTGCAAGTGATTTATTTTCTTTAAATATTTAAACAGAATGTTGATATCATAAAAAACCTTTTATTAGATTCAGTTTCAGTAAAACACTATTCTTTAGCGATCTCCGAGATGTATAGGGTTTTCCATTAAGGGCGCTTGATCTTTGAAATGCAAAAAAAATACATGTAGGAAAGATATTTGCGAATTTTTTTTTATTTGGAAGGTCTATCGACCCCATTATGTATGGAATATGACATCATTCAAATGACCGCCACGGCTTCGGTTGGTGGCGCGCACACGAAAGGTCCAATTTTCGATGACTCTGGCGCACAAATCGGGCTGTATTTGATCGATGGCGTGGCGTATGTTGACTTTGAGGGCATCGGTGGTTTGCGGCTTGTTGGCATAGACCTGCGACTTAAGAAAACCCCACAAGAAAAAGTCCAGCGAGGTCAAATCGCACGATCTCGGTGGCTAGTTCACGTCGCCTCCGCGCGAGATGACCATGTCCAGAAATTGCTCGTGCAGAACTTCCATCGTAGCGTGTGCTGTGTGGCACGTAGCGCCGTCCTGTTGAAACCACATGTTGTCCAGATCCATATTCTCGATTTCAGGCCAAAAGAAGTTGGTTATCATCGACCGGTATCGCTCACCATTGACGGTGACGGCCACACCATTATCGTTTTCGAAAAAATACGGACCAATCACGCCTCCGGCCCAAAATCCGCACCAAACAGTCACTTTCTGCGGGTGCATTGCCACTTGGTGAACCTCGTGTGGATTGGTCTCGTCCCAAATACGGCAATTTTGCTTGTTGACATAGCCATTCATCCAAAAATGCGCCTCGTCGCTGAAGATGATTTTTTTGCCAAAATCGGCGTCAACTTCCAACTGCTCTAATGCCCAGTCAGCGAACACACGGCGCTGTCTATGGTCATTAACCTTGAGCTCTTGGGTCAGCTGGATCTTGTACGGGTGCAGGCTCAAGTCACAACGCAAAATTCGCCAAGTTGTCGTCTGCGAAAGGCCGAGTTCCTGTGCGCGACGCGGAATTGACTGCCGCGGGTTTTCGAGGACACTGTCGCGCACAGCGGCGATATTCTCGGCAGATCTCGCGTTACGTTGACGCACGGGAACCGGCTGATTGTTAACTGACCCGGTTGACTCGAATTTGTCCACCAATCGACGGATAGTCGACTCGGCAGGACGATCATCGCGACCGTAAAACGGGCGAAGTGCGCGGAACGTTGCTCGAACTGAAGACCCATTTTCATAAAACAATTTTATGATTTGCACGTGCTGCTCGACACTGTAACCTGCCATGGTGGTTTGGGAGGACGGAATGAATATAACACACTGCATTTGACAGCTGTCACTCAAACAACATGGCCGCAATCAGCTGTCAAAGTTCAAGCGTCCCTATTGGAAAACCCCATATATTAATAATCCGATAATGATTGCTATATTTTGCTGATAGTTTGTTTGAAAGTAATAGTAAAGGAACTTATGTTTGATATCACAACTATAAAGTAGGGTACGAAATGGCCAGATACGTTTCTATGGTACCAAAATAAATCCTTTAAATGTAAAACGCCTTTCAATTCCTTTAAAGGGCAATAAGAGTACTAGAAGTCTCCACAACTTTCCACGCGGGACTGTTTGCAAAATACTTACATGGTTTATACTATATGTATAAAGTAACGTGAGGAACGCTTTACAAAAAAGTATGTGTTTTATAGATACTTGTTTTTTTGTACTTGTTTTTAAGTGCTGCTATTTAGTTCATAAAGTATGGTTCCCTATTTCTTATTTTAATAGAACTATTTGTAGTTTGGATTAAAATATTGTGGACTTAAAATTACAAAATATCGATGTAACTTTAGGCTAACATTTTTAAAATCAAGCAGCTGTCCTGTTCAAACAGACGATGTTTTAACACTACATATTTATGTGTCGTGACAATTGAATCAATCCGGGCCTCAGTCTGTGACAAGGTCCGCTGTAACTCGATTTATATTCGAGTGATAAGTCCGTTTCACTCGATATTTAGTTGACTGTATACAATCGGCATTTTTACATTTTGTCAGACGTTAAAATTCATGTTTTATTGAAATGCTACATCTGGATTTAAAAAAAATTGTAACTATCAAATCCTAAGTTATAATTTGGTGCAATTTGTTGGTTCTCCTTTATAAAACTATACAATAATTTAAACAAATAACAAACCAATTATTTTATTTTATCATATTATTATATATCGACTGAACGTCTAAGGGTAAAGGTTTAAGGGAGGTTTTGTATCTGGCTATCTCAAAGGTGTTGCAGAGGACCTAGTACAGATATAGAAAATTTCCAGAATTTGAAACTCGTGTTAAAGGGTAGCAGACTTTTATTTCCTGAGAACTTATCGAGAAGATCGGACAGGTTTTTAGGGATAGTATAAAGAACTTATGTGTAAAATATTTTTTACCCTTCACTGATGATAAATGATGCCGAAAGACTTCGCGTGCTTCTAGCAGAATACGAACGAATTTTTCGAAAAATTAAAAAACTTCAAAACTCGTATTGAGAATCAGGACCGCTATAAAATTGGTATGTTTAGCTCGGAGAGGGCCTCGTAAAATATTAATTGGCGTTTGCAAACGGTTGGATTTTGATATATGGTTCTGTATGAATCAAGAACTTATGTCAACTTTAATATTGTTGTTCTCGCCCTGGTACAGAATGATCCAACGATCAAAATGTATTGCTTCACTCTGCCTTTTATTATTTTTATTTCATTCAGCAAGTATATTACATTTGTTCTCTTCAGAATTTGTGGGAAAAATATTGCTACATAATTGCGATTTATGAAAAAATGTGTATATGTACTCTCACGTGCCTACATATTTATTTTTTACATGAAATTCATCCAGAAAAATTCCTGTGAGTTTAAAGTGAACGAAGCATGTCACAATAAAAGCACTATCAATATTGATTCTGTCTATTACTATGAAACACGATTTGAAATATTATTACATTTTTGGTTTTAACGTGTAACATTGTACGAAAGGTGAATTTACAGATAGTTTTTTTTATATTTATCTGAAAAATGAAACTGACACAAAAACTTAGTTTTTAACTCAATCCATAAAAATAGGTATTAGATAAAGCTGCTGTAATGTGGATATACATGTACATAATAAAGATCTGACGGAACTTTTTAAAATGACGAGTTATTTTGAATTTATATTTGAGGGAAATGAACAGTTATGTTATGAATAATTCCTTATGTAATATGTGACTTCTTATGTCATGTAACTCGACAGGGGCCTGAAACAGCATCAATGGAGATACTCTTATTATTAACAATTTACGAAAGTAAGAGAACAATATTAAGATAATATTTATATAGGAACTTATAGCACACGTGCTGATTTGAAGTTACTCAAAAGATAACTTTTTAGTACTCAAAAGATAACTTTTTGTAATGTGTCTTAACTTAGAATAACAAAACCCGCCCTCTTCGTAATTAATTAAGAATGATTTGTTCCGATTCATATGCATACATTCAGTTACCTATACATGCCATTATAGTTAAAATATATATTTTTAAAATAAGAATATAGACTGGTAAAAAAGGGTTCGGTAAAAATAATCATAACATAATTATTATTTTATGCTTAAAGTTGTTATACTCAAGTAATTAAGTCCAAACCTTCAGTCGGCATTTAGATCTGTTATAATGTCAACAATAAATAAATTTATAATTTAACTGAGCCGAGAAAATTATACTTTCAAGTCGTCTGAATGAATTGCTTAGATTGGAAGAAAGCAGTCTGAAACTAAAATTTTATTTGAAGTTCGTAAAGTAATCAAATCAAACGTTTAATCAGCGTTTCTGATAACTATAGATACATATTTACGTTATAGCTTAAGACAAACACTATAAATAATTAAAAATTAAAATATTAGAAATTTTGAGTACAAAAAAAAATTCTTTAATTCCGTAATGTTTTCAAACGCCTGACCTATCCCATGGTAATTAAAGAGAAGTCTCTCGATACTGCCGGTATCTCAGTTCGCCAGCGTAAACATCCCCCCAGTCTCGTACGACATCAAGCTTCGTTGTTGTCAGAATTAAAGACGCTCCCTGGCGCCGAGCCATTGGATAATTGTATGTTAATCTTAAAGAGTAATATTTTTCATAAGCAATACTTATAATATACGTCAGTGAGGTAACTTAATGAAAAGGATCAACCTCAGCCTACCAAATACTTAGCCATTGCCTAGAGATTAACCTGAACACCCCTAATTTATTTGGCTACACCTGTTTTAACTTAAATAGGCTCATGGAGTTAATAGTTATAAAAGCATTTCGTGCATGTGCCCTAAAAAAGTAAAACAAAATATGAACACTGGGAAATAAATGTCAAAATAACCCTACGAAAGTGACTTGAAACTGTTTTAACAATTTGCATAAGAACCAAGTTATGTGGTAAAACAAACAAGAGGTAACACAATTTATGTTTTGTTACTGCCATAGCAAAATAACTTGAAGCGTTTTAATATATAAAAAATATATTTAGAAACACATTGTAATATATTAATTAACATTTTAGCGGAACTAAATCAGCAGGGGTATCTACATATTTTCTTTTCAAATACTTATGTTTGAAAAACGCTCGCCTCTCGATAAATATATTCATATCATGGTAACAGGTTAACTTTTATTTTTATAAATTCAATACTCAGAAAAATAAAGAGATTTTAAATTTATAATACAAATCACATTTAACCTTTTATTATACATGATATTGAATTTGTTTCATCAAATGTCTATATATGTATGTAGTATGTTTCAGTCATATCAGTCTTGTATATTGTTATTGACAATGTCTTTTGTTTACTAAAACGATCACTAACGAGTCATATTATCTATTAAATAACTTTTGAAGTTTGGTTTTTGCTGCATTTTAATTACAAAATCGAACTAAAAATACATATAATTATTCGCACAAGCTTGTTCTATTACAAATCCCATTGTTTAGAGTAACATGAATATATTATAGCTGCTGTCTACTGTCCAGCATTCTTTACCACGAGATTCCGTGGCAGTAGATTTACTTACGAGCGGAGGTGCGATAACCTCAGAGTACGTGGAGGCTGCACCCGTAATCAATACTGAGTAGAACAGGGGCACAGCGAGAAGGATAAAACCTATATAAAAAGTCCCTCAACCTTCCTAGTTATAATGCGCGGCTAGGAGGTGCTTTTCTTAGAGCGGTTGAAGAATGTACCAACAAACCACAGACTGACAGTGTGGCCTCACCCTTAAATAAGATAACGATGAGAGTCATCAGAGTTGCGTAAGAAAATAACTAGTTTTTTAAATAAACTATTCTAGAGTGTCCCGACTTCAAGCTGTTGGGGAAACCCCTACGTTGTTCTCGGGTAACGTTAGCTTCTCGTATTGTGCGGAGAACAGTAATCACCCCGAAGCAGAAGTGGATCTACAGGTCCACCTCACCGACCTATCTAAAATCAAGATATGAAACTTGCAAATTGGACCCCGGGTCTATAATAAAGTCCCTGTACGCCGCAAGGAGCTGGTATCGTATCAAATAAATATAACACCGCTAGTCTGACAGACGTGGAAGTGGACTTGCGAGGACTAAACCAACTGCAAACCCTTGCTCAAAAGGCTAAGGAAGTTGAGTTTGACAGGCAGTTAAAAGCCCATGCTTTAAATAAAGGGATTTTGTGTCCAACATATGACTGTTCATCGGAATGTTGGAGATGAAGGACACTGATTCTTTTGGGTTACAGGAGCGCCAACTCCGTCCAAGTGGACGCAATCGAGTGGTATATGGAGGACCTGATGAATACTACTGTTACTCGAAACGATAGGTTAAGGCGGGGAGACTACTCATAGGACGAAGTTCGGTTACAGTCGAACTTTAGCAAGACAGGTCAAGATTAAGGACACACTCGGTCTATTTGACGAAGTGAACGGAGGGTCGCTTTGTTGTCGGTGTTGCTGGACACACACAAACCAGCTGCACTGTATGTGGTGAGCTGTGTGTTTACTTAGGTTTACCCCGAAGACACCAAATGGGGAGCCATCTGTACAAGACTCCCAGAAAAAGGGAATAAAGGTTTCAAGTAGTCCCATCCTAGCTGCTAAATTGTCGATGTCGTCCCGGGGCCAATTGAAATTACGTCGCTATGTTTATTTATTTATTTATTTAATCGATACACCACAGTATTTGAAATATAGCACTTAAAACAAGAATACGATAAAATGACAGATACAATTTCAAACACTTAATAGGTATATACAGCATTAATAGTTACGTTGGCCTCCATTAACAATTTTTTTAACAATACTCTATTTAATAAATACTACAGACTGCAATATAACACGCTTATTAATTATTTAACATTTAAACAATAAGCAAAAAAAATAAATGAAGTAAAAAAAAAATAACTAACAATAATTACAAACAATGACAATATAAGATTTTTAGAGATAATACCGTAACTTACAAAGTTCTAATATTAAGTAGAATACAACAAACTAAATATAACAGTAAAAATACCACAATCGCAATAAAGCTCCCAGCGTAAATTTTTTGCGAAAAAGAGGTAGTGAGTCGTGAAAAATGTCAATGCCATTGCCACTTTATTATAAACTTATATAATAAAGTCAACAGTGTCGGCAACACTGCTTCCTATCATATAACCTCAACCACTATGGCTGAGCTCAAGAACTGTTACTCCAACCGATAGCGGAGTGGGAGATGAAATCGCGGAAGCTTGTGAGCCTAATTGAAATTCCAACTGGGGGAGGGGAGGGGTCTACAAAAGCTCGCTTGTTGAACCTGCAAACCATTGTTCTGCCTATGTAAGCAGAAGACCATCACAATAAGGTTGTTCAGGGGGTACCTTACAGTGTCATTCACTACATCAAAGCTACTGAACAGAAATCCTCCTAGGAACTCTAGGTGGATGAGTTCCTAATCATAATATACAGTCACCGTATAGAGGCCTGTAACAGTGTCGAAGCTCTAGATGATTCACGGGTTATTGTCAGAGCACAAAGATCTCTCATCCAGCAGTGGACCCGATATTTGGAGTTGGATGGATACCTACCACCTTATAACGTAGGTTGTAGAAACAGGATGAGAAGGGAATTGGGACTAAACTTTTGTTCTCCATAAGATTATTGGCACCCTTATTCGAGGGTTGGAGAATTCCGCCAAAACCGCCACAGTCAAACGCGCACGCGTACCCGTAGCGCTCTGTTAGGGCGATGACGTTAGTCTACGCAAAAACGCTCAAACTTCTCCCTTAAATTGATGCAAAGTGATAAATCGCGTCCCCTACGTAAAAAAAAACAGAGTTGGTACTCAAAGCATAGTAAATTTAACTTATTTAATAGGTGCATATTACAAATTAAGTACATTGCTTATAAACTTCGGAGATATTGCTCCTGTAATATAAGTGACATTTGATCTTTTGTTAAACTTCCTTTTCTAAGTTCACTAAACTAAGTAGTTCGTTAATCTTTAAACTTGCACTAAATAGGAGTCGGAAATTTTAAAAACAGCCTTCTTGCTGTTCTTTGTGTTTAATAATAATTAATTATTTTTTTATCAATTTACATCTTTAAGGAAATTTTCTAAAACTGGTACATTTTCAACTTCAAAGTAAAGAGCATATTACAGACATAGTATTTTAATATTTTAATTATTTCATTGATAATTGTTCCCTCACTTATTGCGATAATATTAAAACAAATATTTGAAATACCATTTTATAAAAAATGTCCTTGGCATTATTTTTGTTATCAATTCACTGTAACACATTTGCTATCGTAAATAAACGTTTTACGCACTGATAGTGTTGAACGGTTGACAGCTTATAATAACATTCACACAGGATTATCTTATGAGTAATCACTTGACGGTTGCTAAAAATGCCCCGTTTTCTCTTCAATGTTGTCTCCTGGATACAAATTAGTTATTTTTAGAATTCAATCTTAAACTTTCTTACCCCATAAAAGATATTTCTCTGTGAAAAAAATTTAAATATTTATATTAGATATATATTTTACTTCTATATAACTGTCCTTCCAGTAAAATAAAATAAGTTAAAAAGAAACTTTTATTTCTATAGCTTTAAGGCAATTCTTTTTGAAAGATTATTCAATTTGAGTGTTGCAAATTGCTACAAAAATGTTTAAAATAATTATGTTACGTTACTCTTCCAAAATGTAACTTTTATACAACATTGAGAATTCTCTCAAAATCTTTAAATGTGTTTCCACCGAAAGCCTAGAGCCTTAAGGCTACGGCCTTAGTGACTTTTTCTACTTCTCAATATAATATAAATATGTTGACCACAAATAAAGACTCTTAAGAGGAAAAGGATATTGGGACTAAACTCCTCCCATTTTGTTTTATTGTTTTATTGATGTGTACGGATTGGATGTACATATTTATTACATACCTACATTCAAACACATTTAGAAAAGTTGAAACTTTTTCTTAACGTGAATTTTTTACAGTTTTATGTTGTTATATCATAATAAAAGAATGAAACATAAAATACACAAAAATTCAGTGAGTGAGATATCAATCAATAAAAATACAGGCAGTCGGCACTGCTACCACTCATCCGATTTATCGGTTCGGTGTCTTGTGTGATTAAGCTTTACGAAGGATTCGATAATTGCCTTGAACTTGTGGTCAAATAAGATGCGCCAAGATTTTTGTGACGTCCTTATTTATAGTATGGAATTCGAAGACGGCTGTTCCCTTGGCTTTCTGCGGTCATAAGGTAGTCCAATTAGTAAGCTTGCTTCCAATGAGAAGCTACACCACCTACTGTATATAATCAAACGGTGGCCCGATCGTTCCTGTTGGCCAAATAAGATAACCGTATGGCGATCTTTGTGTACCAAAGGTCTTCGGCGACATTGTATGAGTCGGTCTCCGTTGCCAACTTTAGTGATTATAGCAGAGAACATAGCGTCAATTTGTAGTAGTAGTCAAGTCACATGTGTATAGAAGATTAATGAATGTCATAGCACGGCACCATCTTTTACGTTGCTTGGGGCCCGATAAACAAGTAAGGCATTAACTGGCCGTACCTAATTGTTGAAAGTAATTGCAGAAGGCAATATTCATGTAGCGAAACAGTTGATCATGCGTGCCAATGATCTCCTGTAGACATAAGGTAATCTTATGTTTGTGTTACACGTCTTAACCGCGGAAATAGTAAAAGCGGAATATACAGCTACGCCTTAGATATTCACGACAGCTTTGCCCGTAGATAAACCGGCTACGAAGACTTTATTCAAAGTTTTGTTGTGTTGTTCAGAGTTGTGTTGCAATGTGAAGCGATTGTAGATTTTGCGAGTTTCAAACGTCAGTTGAACATAACATACGGCGGAGAAATGTGTAACCAACCTTTAACTTTAATATACAGATCTAAAAAAATAAATTAAAGTTATAATAAAAATGAAAAAGTAACATTTTTAATTATTACATTTTTAGACCAAAAATATATTCTAAACTGGATGAACTCTTCAGAGTCGTTGGGTTTGTTTCAATAGTCGGTTCTTTACTGAGTCATTCTAGAGTTAGGACTGACTTAACACTGAGTTTTATAATTCACTTACTGGTATCAGTTTAACTTTAATATTTATCATAATGTATAAACATGTCACGAAATCAATTTCTGTTGCGAAATTAAATTAAAAAAAATGTGATAACGCCATAAAAAATAACTGAAATAAAAAAAGGTGTGTGTGCGATTCACACACGATAGAAGTGAAACTTCAGTAAATCGAGAAAAGAATGAGATGAATATATATAACAAGGGTAGGATAATTACAAAGTTTATTCGTTTAAAAATGAAAGTATTTTGATTAATTTTAAAAGATATTTTATTTAACATATGTTACATAATTTATTGCTCAAGTTCCATATTTTCAGTTTCATCAAATGATACAAGAGGCTTATGATAACTAAAATACGATACAAATATTTTAGTTTCAATTTGGTTGATATATCTTTGGAATACTGCATCTATTACCGTTTTTGATCTCGTAGGTGATTGAGTGCGATTGTTACATATTTTATTTAGCACAACAAGATATAAAAATACTGACAAACACACTGTTAAAGAATAACAAACCACGCTGACATCTTACTACAAAGCTGTAATACGCAGCCGCATACAGTGTAAAGTAGTATTAGCTCACGTACTTTTCACATATACTAACACACGTTAAATGCTCAAATACAAGCAAGTATTGAACAGTGTGCTCTCTCGCTTTGGCTCACTAATCACAGGCGACCATGCTTAGAAGACGTTAGTGGGGACGCTACGAAGTATGGAACAAAGAGGAGAGACCGATAATATAAAATAGTATGTCAGCGTTAATGATAAATATGTAATAATTAAAATAATACTAATTATTACTCAATTGATTTGTTGGTTTCGTTAAATAACTTTTGATTGTAAATAATAATTTTAGTTTTATTTAGAAGTAAAACGACTCGGACTTCATCCACCAATCAGTGAATCAGGTGAGTTGTGAAGGGAGGGGACGGTTCCTATATAAGCAGGGCTAATCGTCGATGAGCCAGTGGTAGTTCGGCAGCCGTCCTGTTCACAACTCATAATTGTGGTCATGGGATCCGCCTGAATCATCTACTTATTTTAATAAGTACTATAAATGGAGGATAATTCTGTCAACCGTGAGATTTCAGAGCCACCTAGCTCGCCCATACTCCAATCTCGAGCCGACATCAGAAGTGGGATGGATCCAGCAGGTCCATCGTCTCACGCAAAAGGAGGAAATGTGCCAAAGAACTCGGATACCCTTCTGGCACTGGCCAGCTTTCTGGAAACATTATCTAAACAACAACAGGCCAGTATGCAAGCAAATGACAATTTCCTTGCAGGTTTACTTTTCAATTTGATTTTAACAACACAAAAGCCAAGGTTAAGTGACATCTATATCGCATCGTTTAACCCAGACGGGAACGTGCCTATAAGGGACTGGTGCTCCATGTTGACCAAGCAAAAAATCACTGGAATATAAGTGACTCTGAAATTTGTACCAAAATAGCTGGATTGTTAGAAGGCTGAGCTAAAACCATTGGGGATACATGGCCTGTCAAGTCATCAGTGTGAAAAGACACACGAGAAGCTTTAATATAAACATTTGAACCTGAAGCGAGATACTCTAATGACATATTAAAACTAAGGATTTCAGGTTGGACACAGCGCATCCAGTTAAATCCATAAAAAAGGCGTGGCAGATCTGGAAACGTGTAATAAACAGCGATAAGGAGAAGGATGCTGTTGAAGCAGTAATTGGCTGTGTAGATAATGAATACTTGCGGCTTCGTCTTTTGTCAAGTAAATATACAACCATCTACTATAAGACCTCGAGAATTTAGATCAAGTGAACCACCAATAAAGCATCCCAGATTACGAACAAATCTTGAAGAGTCTGTGGTTTGTTTGAGGTGTGGAAAAGCTGGGCATATTCAGACAAACTGTAACATAATAACCGATATTGTGAGTGATTCTCAACCATTGTTGAGTTCTAGTTTGGACAGAGCGGAGGGATCCAAAACCACGTGCAATTACCGTGGCAAAATTGGGTATGTAGAATCTACATGTTTCGGAAAAGGTTAGTGAAGTTTTAAACAAGGTCGACTTATTGAGGGAACATAGCGGAATGTTGACTCCAATGAATATAAGCGTGGGCAAAACTTTAACTGCGTGGCATTCTACGACAGCGGTGCTTCCCGGTTTTTGGTAAGATGGTCGCTGGGCTCTTCCTTTCCACGAAAACGAGTATGTCTATTGATATACAAGGGGTGGGCAGGGGTAGCGTTCCAATATTGTCGTGTCAACGGGTCAAGACTTTGTGCATTGTTGAAGATCATGAAACTCTTTGTGACGTTTTATTTGGTGCAGATTTGCTTGTAGGAACAGGACTGACTGTGCTCATTACGGAGGAGGGTGCTGCTGTGGTAAGACATTCTACTATTGATACAGTGTTAACTTTTGAAATACCCTTTCCAGATATTGACACCGATTTGGCCAACGAGGCGGAGATTAGGGAGTTGAAGGGTCTTTTGGCCAAATACTGTGTTACATTTGCTACCGGAATACCAAAAGCCAAAGTGGGGACGGGAGGTTTACACATACAACTCGGGGACCAACTTGGAGTGGTTTCAAGACCACCTTATAGGATGGCACTAATGGAGCGAAGGAGGGTTGAAACTATTATTGAAGATTTAATTGCCAGTGGTGTGATCCGTGAAAGTGCTTCTAATTTCGCAAGTCCTGTGGTTCTCGTCAGGAAGGGGAGTGGCGACGATAGGATGTGCACGGGATGTGTCTTGGATCTTTCCTTATCCAAATAAACGAGGGTAAGCAACATCAAATAGCATATACGAGTATGAGAATAACGATTCCAGAAAGTCACTACCATGCTTATGAATTAGAAGCTCTTGCAATAGTACACGCCGTAAAACACTTCAGACAGTACCTTTATGGAAGATATTTTAGTATAGTCACTGACTGTAATGCCATAAAATCTTTATCTCATGAACTTTTACCAAGAATTCACAGGTGGTGGTTATTTTTAAAACATTACAATTTCAAAATTGAATATCGACAATATTTTTTCATCAGAAATCGTATTATGTATATTAACTTAATTCAAAACATAGATCCATGGCTTAAGGTCGAACAGCGACGTAAGGTCGAACAGCGACGTGATGCTGATCTTGCTGTGTTAATTAAAAAATTTGGAAGTGGCGACATGACAACCGCTTACCGTCTTCATGAGCTTGTTTTGGAGCATAAATACGAGAATGACGAACCAGGATCCAAAAAATGGAAGCAAGTAGTTCCCAAATAATATCAGTGGAGCATTATTAATTGCTATCATACTGCTCTGGAACACTTCGGGTAGGAGAAAACACTTGTCAAAAATTCGTGAAATTTATTGGTTTCTTGAAATGTCCACAACCGTAAGGCGATTTATTGATAATTGTGCCATTTGCAAAACGAGCAAAGGATGATTAGGAGCCAAGCAGGTACAAATGTATCCTACAGAGAAGAAACCTATCCCATTTGATACGATTCACATAGATGCGACGGGGCGCCTTGCTAAGAAACATGATAAAAATGAATATGTGATCGTAATAATCGATGCTTATACAAAATATGTAACCTTGACTTACGCAACTAATAAGACAGCAACCATGATGCTTCTTGCACTGGAACACGTGGTTTCGTTATTTGGGACACCTAGACAAATTATTAGTGATCAAGATACAGCTTTTAAAACCTAATTTGAATTTTGTAAATTTCATTGTATTTATCAACATTAGAAACTACGAAACTAAGGATTGGAAGAAAGGTTTGAATTCTCTCGAACTGGCAATTAATTGCACTAAGCACAAAACTACGAATGTAAGTCCTATAAAAGCTTTAACTGGAAGACAGTGCGCAGTACCTGTAGAGCTACTTTCGTTAATAAACGAAGATGAAAGGGTAGTAAATTCAATTCAACTCGATGATTATTACATTCAGAAGAAAATTAACGTTAGGAGTACTCAAGATAAATTAAGGTTGGACAAAGGAAAAGCTAAAGTAAAGGAAAGGCCTAAAGTAATAAGATTGGAAAAGGGTGAAATTGGATTAGATCTTAAATACCCTGATGCATATGAAATCAAAAAAAAAATATTGCCTAACGATTGATATCAAATTAAGATAGTTTTGGAAGAGAAAAAAAAAGGGTTTCTCACGACCAACTGCGGTTAGCTCCAATACCAGATGAAAATGCGATAGTACAGGATTCCGTGTCGGCGTTGGAAGATTTGTCAGTTGTTGAATAAAGCATAACTCTAGTAGAAGTTGCTGATAAAAATTTCAAACGAAATACTAATTCTATCAATTCATCAAAAGATTAAAAGTTTGCAGTTTTACGCTTTTAAATTTTGTTGAGGACAGGGTCCTCCAAAATCATGATTTGTATAGATTTTGTTGAGGACAGGGGCCTCCAAAATAATGGGTTGTTGTAATTAAATTTTACTGAGGACAGCCGGTTTTAAGATTTTAGAAGCAAAGTTGAGCAGAGGAACCTCCAAATTTTGTTGAATAGATTTTTTAATAGGTCGAGGGCGACCTTTGTGCAGAATGGCCGTGTCGGCGTCAATGACAAATATGTAATAATTAAAATAATACTAATTATTACTCAATTGATTTGTTGGTTTCGTTAAATAACTTTTGATTGTAAATAATAATTTTAGTTTTATTTAGAAGTAAAACGACTCGGACTTCATCCACCAATCAGTGAATCAGGTGAGTTGTGAAGGGAGGGGACGGTTCCTATATAAGCAGGGCTAATTGTCGATGAGCCAGTGGTGGTTCGGCAGCCGTCCTGTTCACAACTCATAATTGTGGTCAAGGGATCCGCCTGAATCATCTACTTATTTTAATAAGTACTATAAATGGAGGATAATTCAATCATCTACTTATTTTAATAAGTACTATAAATGGAGGATAATTCTGTCAACCGTGAGACTTCAGAGCCACCTAGCTCGCCCATACTCCAATCGCGAGCCGACAAGTATGTATATTTCTGTCTCATTCTTTACCGGCTTCATTCTACACATTTTTGTATTTGTGTCTCTTACCTGTCGTTTTTTCCGTTGCATCAGGTTTGAAATCACAACGATTCTAAAGAAGTTTCACTTCAATAATTTATTTGTGTGTACACAACCTGTTAGCTAATTAAAACTATCATAAAACTTTTAAGTAAAACGGATGACTTTACCTTTCTTTTAGTTCACTCTTAACTGGTCACATACCCTCCCTTTGTGATTATCTTAATTTTATTCTCAAACGACAATATGGAAAATCTACTCGTAATTAATTTCGATAAACACACATCACCAGCACAGAATACACAGCTATATTTTTCCATAATTCTTTAATAAATTAATTCACTGTTCACTAATTAACTAATTAAAATTTATTCACTTGCGCTTAGAAAGACAAATGACAATATTCATTATTCAATAATAATAAAATGGCGGAAAAAATATATGATGATGACTTTCTACGAGATTTTAAACAATATAAAATAGTATGTATATTTCTATCTCTTTCTTTACCGACTTCATTCTACACATTTTTTATTTGTGTCTCTTACCTGTCGTTTTTCCGTTGCATCAGGTTTGAAATCACAACGATTCTAAAGAAGTTTCACTTCAAAATCAAATTACATAAATACGAGTGCAAAAGCTCACCTGCTAGTGATTACAGCAAATGAAAAGTGGTTGACGCATCAATTAAAAAATTAAAGAATAAAAATCGAGAAGTAAAATCCGACAATCATAGCTTTGTTTAAATTTTGTTATTTCATGAAGTTAATTTGGGTTCCGAAACAAAATGCAGAATTTAACGAAGCAGAAAACAGCAACAGAATTTTGTGCACAGGGAGAGGACTCATTTACAAGTCACATTAGAATTTCCGTGAAAATATAAAATAAAAGAAAAAACACATGTTCGTTACAATAATAAAATACAAACAGAATTGTTCAGAGCAGAGTTCCATTTATATAAAGTAAGTGTACAGTCGGCATCATTTAAATATTCAATAAAAACAATAATATACCAGCAGAAGGAAGAAGAAGTATTTAATGATATCCAAATAATTATTATTAATATTTATAGTAAAAACAATCTGGAAGCATATTTTTGAATGTGTTTTATATACCTTTTTTATGACAAAGGGTGCAAACGAGCAGATGGTCTACCTGATAGAGGTAGTAACCGTCGCCCATGGACAACCGCAAATTTTTTCGGATGCGTTGCCACCCTTATTTGGGGAAGAGGGAGAGGAAAGGGAAAAGATGGGAAAATAGAAACGGCAAGGCTCTCTCACTCATCGGATGAAACGCAGTCATTAAAGACTGCTTCACATCAATCTTCTGTAAGAGGGTGGTACTTCCTCGGTCGAAACAGCTGATCTTCGGGCTGCCATAATTTAACCACAGCTAGGCTCTACCCCCTTAATATCTTATGCTGGAACTCGTCTTCGAACTTGAGAGTTACTTAAGTCACGTACGAAAAAAGTGGCAATAAACTTACCCTTTTATATTCATAATATTAAGCAGTAAATATTACTTCGATAATTAATTGCTGTAGATTTGTTGCTTACGGAAGCATTATTTTATATTTTTGATCAAAAGCATAACATTCAAATGTTATTTTATATTTTTCATAAAATTTCTTCAATTGTTTTTCTTAAATTAACCCGGTTCCTGTTCCTGTAACTTTTTTCATAACATTATATAATCGTCAGGGTTTTTCGAGTCATGAACTCGTATCTGAGTAAGCTTATTGTACAAAAAAAATGATATCACAATTCCACAACGAACCCTGATTGGATTATAAAGACAGAGATTCATTATGATAATTCCGTAAATATAAAAAGCTTAAAATACCATTCAGTCTGAATCGTTGTTTTTAATTAATGCTTAAATTAAGGAAATGTTTAATTTTCAATGTTATTCTGTTAAATAAAATTAATCGTTCCGGGAACTATTAAAGAAATGTCTCTGTTTTATTAAAGTGACCTACTTTCATAAAACAAGTAACGATAAATGAGTATGTTACATTATTGAAAGATTATGATTTTGTGGCATGAATTAAATAGACATACCTATTGTAATTATCAAGAAATATCGAACATTATTTTATAATGAACGATAACGGTTGTATTAGAAAAATGACTCAAATCATTTTTTATAGGTTTTCACTAAAGAGAAGAGGAAAATTAAAGCTACATTCTGTTTTATCAACCAACATATACATGTACTCGTATATATAGAAGGATAACATGACGGCGACTCACCAACAGTCAGCTCTTGTCTGTGAATAGTTAGCAAATAGTTCGACAAACTCACCGCCTCTGAGGCAATGGAATTGAGTAACTTAAAATTAATGTTAGATGAATGCGAATAGATTGTGAGAGTAAAATGTACAATAAAACTAACTAACAAGCGACAATCGTCTGTCTTTGTGTGATGTCTAATAAGTTTTATAACATTAAGACATTTTTATTGTCATAAAGCAAGTTGACTCCACTAAAGTGTCACCAAAAAGAAGTAAAAAATATTGAAGTAGTTAAAGTCACCTGAAGAATGACTAAATTATACATCATGCAATTGTGTAAAACAAAAAAAAATCTAAAATCTAGCAGCATAAATTAGCTAAATACTTTTTTCAAACCAGGCTTATAAAAAATAAAAAACATTTAAAACTTGAAAAGTTCTACGATTTTTAATGAATTAGTTCGAAAACGAAGACAAAATTTGATTCAAACACTGAATAGAACTACCTCTATAGAGATGTTATTATTGAGAGACTGAAATTGTTTGCTTTACTGCATTAGGACGATTTTAAATGAATTTCTTTCGTTGTGTGAATCTGAAAAGAGTTTTATAAATATGTGCCTATGAGTAGACTTACGTACAAAACGAGGAAGAAATAGAAATCAATAAAATAACCAATATTCTCAAACAAATTTTACACAAAAATTTGTCCCTTTAATAATTACTACAGTGTTCCTGCTTAAATACATGAACATATCAATACATTAAAGACAGTGAAGCTGAACTCCGCTGTGATCGATGCTTCCTATTTATGTGATCGCGTGCGAGGACTCCGTTTGGAAGATTCTATATTTTTTGTTGCAAAATTGAAAAAAGATCTAAGTAGTCTGAGGAGATTGATGTGGATCGTAAAAAGCCCACGAGATAATTGAGTATAGTCTGAATGTATTTGTGAACTCACTCAGACGACTGGTGTTTGAATGATCGATATATTATAGTTGACGATAATATTAGACATAATGTAAACTCAGTATATTTTTAGTTTATCGAACAAGGAGACGAACTGCAATCCATTGGTCTGTTATTTTTTTGATCCACTCCAAACACAAACACCGTCAACACCTCCTTACAAGTTTTCTTAATACATTAACTATATATATTATGAAAAAAAAAATATTTTCCGCATTTAAACAATTTTAATCTTAAGTGAACCGATTATTGTATTTTTCTCAACAATTCAGGACAGCAAATATATTGACATTGTTCTAAGGATTATTTAATGTACATGAAACTAGTATTTTTCGGATTTACTACGCGGATTTTATTATTTAAAAACTACATAATCCCGAGGTTTCGGTTACTTTGCAGCAACCGTGATCACGGTCAGACGAGGTGTGATTCACACCTCGTCTGCCGTCGGGATTATGTAGTTTTTAAATAATAAAATCCGCGTAGTAAATCCGAAAAATACTAGTTTCATTTAAATGAATACTCGCGAAAATCTTAGATCTCATTATTTAATGTACAGTTAACTGAAAACAAAGTTCAAAACAAACAACAAAAGATTGCGAGACACGCATTGAAGGAACTGCGAGTAGGTTAATAAGTGTATAAAGTTATTTTGTTGCGTTATTTGGAATAAAAAATACTTTCAATTTAATTTTTAAACAGCATTTCACAATAACACAATTCACAATAATAGGAAAATTTTGTAAAGAACAAACCATTATCATTGCAGTACGGTGATGTTTATTCTTAATATGTAAAAATTTTGCTTGCATAGTGTGGATGTTGAAACACAATTAGTAATCATAATATTATATAATCGTCTGTGGATTTTTTGCAAAGAAAACATTTATTTCTCTAACTGCTCTTATACAGCAATTTTTTGTTCAGTATATTTTGATCCTTCTATATAGACTTCATTATAATAAAGTCGCTAATTTTTAAAAAGTCCACTCCATTTAACAAAGTTTTTGATTGAATAATTTCAGAGAATTATATTTGTCTATAATAATAAGTTATATAGATCTTATGAGAAAAAGCCTGTATTTTTGCCATATGACTGCCCTACATGACGACCAATAACAAATTTGGTAATATTTGGCGATATGTAATTATATTTCTTTATTATTTTTTTAGCAACTGTTGATGATGGCTTATTTGTGAACGTATTTACGGAATCGCGAGATTTATTCGTATAAAAAATCAATAAAAAAGAAAAACAATTTAAGTATTCTTACTTGTCATTATGCAAACTTAAATCTCGCAATAAGTTTATAATATAAGAATATATAGTCTTAAGATTACAACACGGAATTTGGTTAAAATACTTTGAAGATAATATAAGATGGTAGAGCCTAGCTATGATCAAGTAGCTACAGCTCGAGCATGGGCTAGCATGACCGGGGAAGTACCACCCTGTCCCAGAAATGTTTAATGACGGCGTTTCGTCGAATGAGTGAGAGAGCCGGTTGCCCTTTCCCGATTTCCTGCCAGCTCTTTAGTCCCACCCCTCCCTCTTCCTCAACAACCAAGGTTGGCAAAGCATCCGCAACATAAGTACGTTGGGGATGTCCATGGGCGACGGTGACTACTGCCCATCAAGTAGGCCGTCTGCTCGTTTGCCACTTTTCTCATAAAAAAAACTTTGTATTAATATTAATCTATTCTATAATGATTAATTAATATATAAAGAAAAATAATTAAGACGTGTTTAAAGTATGAATGTAAATTAACAATTTTAAAAACATTTAGCTTCTTCTTAAGAGAAGTCGTAAGTGCAACTAATGAAACAGCCGCTACACATATTAATTGAGTTTAATGTTACGATAGAACCATATAATATCAACTATCCGACTTAAATATTAATTGGCTCTTTAGATCTTTTGAGTTTGATGAAAGTCATAAATGTATGTAAACAGTCATTTTGGTGACAAACTTATTGGATTTTCGTTGTTTGAAAAATGTGAATTGAGTGTTGGAGAAAACAAAATAAATACAGATGAGTACAGAAGTGCTTTGTTAATTTACGGACTTATCGTAGTATTGTCAGTGTTGTACTACACGGTAGCTCCTCAAAACAATAATATGTATATTATAAAAAGCGAGAATATTTACATATACATAATTTCTGTGCAAAATAATTTTATCACAATTTATTCAGCATAATTCTTTTTTTGTACAATACTATATTAAGTTTATAAGCTTCAGGAGAGCTATTTTTGTACGACAACGTCATAGACGGACAGAAGGATTTTCCATAATTATTTAGATAAATCTTTTAAGTTACCTATGACTCCGTCTTGTTTTTTTTTTTCAATTTTTAAACATATAAATCCAATAATATATAATTCTGTGTTAAGGTCAGTGAGCGGTTCACTAAATCTGTCATCCAGCAGACAGGTCGTGTTCTGAATGTTTAATGTCCAAGTTCCTTCATATGTAAATGTCTCTACTTCTTTAGACATGATTAGTGTTTGGTCATAATAAACTACTGCTATATCCAGGTGCTCTGAATGTTATCTTTTATGTTTGATGATATTGCTCATAGGGTTAAAAAAAAAAAACAAAAATACTTCAAGTGATGTTGTCTTAACGGACAACTTTTTCATTGTTGTTATATTTAGCATATTTCAGTATTTGTTTTATTTTCAGCTCTTCACGCACTATATATAAAAAGAGTCTTGACGGAGTGACAGACAGACAGAATGATAACGATAGTTTAAACTTTGTAGATTGTAGCCTAGCATTCTTGTTATTTATGTTTATTCTTGTTATTTATGTTATTATTAGCATACATTCTTTGAGTTTGTCTATTGTAATAATTAATTTATAAACTATCAACATGTTTTCATATATTATGGTGGTAAGTTTATTCAAATAGATATTTTAGAAGCTATAATGACACCCAAACTATGAATGCTAATGAGATTCACGATATAAAGATCTTAAATCTATAACATAATGGGAGATTTTATATAATTAGAATGTAATCGTTACTTGAATATTTTGTGAACACTTTAAGCGAGTAGAAGTCGTCGGCACATGTTAAATTTATTTTTTTAATATTTACTGTCACAGAAAGTCATCGTCTCACCTACATCGATAAGTTGTCGGTTAATTCCTCAAACTCAATTTGGGTTGTTTGTTTTTTGCCAATTTTCATCTACTGTGAAAGTGTACTGTGAAAGTAAATACAAATATGTATGTATTAGCTTATATTATTTTTGTATTTCTAAGCGAACATAACATTATGTACCTAAAGGCATTGTGTTACTAATGAAAGTCGGGGATTGTTGACTGAGGGATAAAATTACAAATGAGTCCTCAGAGAGAAGAAAATAATAAATTGATTTCATTCAAATTTGTTGTTCAATCGATCAAGTCTCTGATAGTCGCTAAAACACATGTTAACTATAATATTGATTTGTTGCATTTCGAGAGATGATAATGATGCATTATTGGAAGAATGAAAATATTACCTCGTTTTTAAATTTAATATTTTTATTTAATTAAATAACTCTTCTCGTCGATATTTAACGAGTGGCGTCCATCACGTACATTGGTCTGCAGTAGTTCACAATCATTATTGGTGAACTTTTTTTGTTTTGTTGGTGTATCCTTTATCTTTCCACGCTCGGAGCTTCACTTTACTGGATTCACAATGATTTGTCTCACGGGCCGGCTGTTTCTTAAGACTGACGCGGCGTGCAAGTTTCTTCAGGTTCAGGTACGTGAACTTCATTGCTGCACACCTCACACCACACCACACGCCATAATCGATCAATCGATACGTGAGGATTTATCAATTAGTTACAGATCTTTTTTCACCTCGTCCTTTGTTCCATTAAAATAAAATTTAAACCTTATTATATAACATACAATTTTCTTAACGTGAAGGATGTTATTTAAACCCCACTCCATTTAAAGTGACAATAAGTGTTGTCTGTTGAAAAAGTCACGAGTCATGTTACTTCTTTCAAGAACTATTGAATTTATAAGATGTTAGAACTGTTAGCGTAGTAATACATGAAGTTTAAAGTTTGTTAAATGAAGTCAGTGTCTCCGTCACATCTCTGTGAACACACGTCTGTGAAGTGTAAAGCACTTTACTTAAAATGAGTCCTCAAAGTTTATATTAAAACAATAATTCAAGAAATAAGATATTACCAAATCTTCGAACTCACACTTTGATTACTTTTGTTTTGGGCAGATGTTACATCCAGCTTCCAATATCTTTTGATTGCGAAATTTGATAACTTAGATTAAATTCATGAAAGTTACATAATAGCCTTAAAATTCCTGTACTTTTTAATGATTATTTTGAATTTTCTCCTTTAAAACGTTCTGTTCGCTTATTTAGTCCAAGTTTTACTTTTATTTCATATTTTTAATAAACTTGTTGAAAATGAGTAAATTTTATAATCTTACATTCTTATATCGTACATGCAGCGTCATCTAGTTTAGCGCGAAAAGACGCGCAATGCTTCTTTATCCGTGTGTGTCGTCGTTCCTCGTCTCTACTCTCTCACTATTGTAACGAGAATGTGTCTCGCAATAAAATATTAATAATTAAAGAAAAGTGATTATTATTTCATGTAGCTATTTTAACAAAACTAATATCAAAAGTTATATGAAAGTTGTAACAGATGTTACATTTTATATGATTTATTTAGGAGTACAGAGAATATTTCACATGCATAAAATGTTTTTCTCTCACTGCCCTATTTACCTAAAATAATAGACTTTTGTTTTTAAATTAGTCAAAAAAAATATTTATGTATCGTGTCCCCTGAGGTCCATTCAAACTATATCACAGAATATCTGTTTTTTATGAAACTTTGTTCCAATTTATTCACGAAAGTAAAAAAAAATAAAATAGAATCATGCTCAAGCCAAGCTTTGTTCCGGTAAGACACGAGTCGTTCACTGTTTGTTTCTTCATTTATAATGAATTGCATCAAATGTTTACTTTGATTCAGTTTTCTTAGATTAATAATAATAATGATATGTCTTACTATTAAACAAAAAATAGGTTTTTTTAAACGTGACGTCTTAACAGCTGCAACACGGACGCCTCTCAGTTATTAATAAATGGAAACAAATGACTGGAAAACTGAAGTTTCTTGATTAATTTAATGTCTTCGAAGTTGCCTGTTACTTCAAGATCCGCTTCTTAAGAAATTAATTTTACTTTTAATAGAGATATAAAAGGTGTAGTCTCTACACTAGCTCGATATTATACCCTCGATGGTTAAATGGTTTTTAAATGACAAATAAAACTTAAATAGAACAAACGTTTTAATGTTAATATCTCGATCTCGATCTCGATCTTAAACTATCTTCGCAGATACTAAATTATTTATTTATTTATTATAAAAGGAAGGGAATCTTCATTTCTGGCACGTTTTAAAACTAATTCTAGTTGATAATATAGTATTGATATTTAAATTAACTCACGTCAGGTATATCTGGAGATATAAAGCAGGCTTCAAGGGAATGATTCATATTGAAATAGTATTTCAATCCGATTGAGTCTTGAAAGTACTACAAGCTTTTAGTGACTACTACTACTACACTTGTGTTGTAGGCTTTTCATGGATTAAACTTATTTATAGTACATTTTAATTCAATCAAATTTTTAGAGAATTCTTTTTTATTCATTCTTATACAATTTAAAGAAACTTATTATTAGATGTTTTTACACAAACTTACATAAAAATATTCATCGTCATATATTATAAAGTTCTGTGAACTATATCTTTAATATTTTCTACCTTAAACAAAAAACGTGTTTTTTCTAATATGAGTTACCTATTATAAAAAAAGTAGGTCGTGGAAAAATGTATGATCAAGAAAATGTGGTACATTTAACTATTTTCATACAAACTTGTATTTTGAAGAAAACTGGAGTTTCTTTCTTGAATGAATTGAAATGAATTTAGAGTAACTGTTATAACAAAATATAAGTGATTGTGACGGGACTTGTGTACGATTTAATATATTTTGGTGTTTTTAGTAAGTTCAGTAATTATATATATGACGGCGCGTTTAGACACTAAATTGATTATTTTTACATTGAGGGTAGTTTTAGCGATTTAGCAAAGCGAATGTCACTGACGGAAAGATAGACGCCTTCAAGTGACAGTCCGCTTGACGTAACTCGGGGGACTGGCTGTATCGTATTGAACCGGTGAATTAAACCGGTCGTTTGGGGCGCGTACGCCACGTTGTCCGCGGCACGTCGTGGGATTTCGATTAATACCGAGTACGAACTTTGTAATTGAACCTTGTTTATTGAGTTTAGTTAATCGTAGTGTGTGTTAATTAATTATTTTAATTATAACGCCTTTTTATCTGCTCGCCCGTTAACCTACGCCACTATGTTACAAGGAAATAATTCTGATAACGGCAAGTTCCTATATACAAATTATATCAAAACCCGACTATTATTCTCTTTTATTCAATGAATACTAAATATCTGTGAGGACTCTGCTTGATTCGTATTAAAATCCTGTACATTCGCTCCAAAGCTAAATTAATATTCCTAAATTTCATGGAAGATACAGTTTAAGACTCAAGGCTAATATAACTTTCCTAAGGCTAATATAAAACCATAACGTTTCCGCTCTTAGCAAGTGGCAACACTCTGTCACCTTTTGTTATGTTCTGTCCTCCCATTTACAATATATTATATCTATTATTGATAGTTTTTTTTCAAGCCAGCGCCTTACAATCTTCGTATCGTATTAGTATCATTCATATCTCAACCTCGATTACCAACATTCATCTCCAACGAGTAGATTTTATTTCTCCAATATATTTTTAGTTTATTGAACGGTGTATAAAAGTAGTCTTCATATTATATGAAGGAGACTAACTATAACAGACGCTCTGTGTGTTATGCAAGTTTGTTTTTATCTAAAAACGTTAAGTATAAATAGATGTTTTTAATTATTTTTTATAAAAGGTTTTCGTATCACGTTTATGCAACATTCAGATTGGCTCGCTGCCAACATATTTTTAGCGAACAAGGTTGCCAAAATTTCAGTTAGTAGACTTCCCCGGCTTCAATATTCAGGTTCTTCATTTTTTATCTATAAAATAATTAAAATGAACTGTTTATCAGAATAAAGAAAAAAAATTAAGAATTATTTTTTTGTTAAAAGTAGGATTTTACGTCACTCAAACTTACGTATATAAAATATAAAAAAAAAAATCACATTCTAAGTACATTCAGAGCAGTGCGCGACGAAAAATGAAAATAATTTAATTGGTCTAAGACGACAAATAACAAGACTAACCGACAGACACTTTCAACTCGCCTGCCCGTGATCACGGTTGCTTTAAAAGAACCGAACCTCGAACGAAGGAACGGAGTCGAACCTAAAAATATCTTTACTTTAATGTAGGCGAGGTCCGCATATTTTAATCTATTTTTTTTTTTTTTGTACAATTATTGATTAATACTGCATTGATAACATAATTTCCCTACCTTTCCTGTAACTTCATCCATATTCGTCAGTAGCGTGGATACCATATATGCAAGTAATACGAATGTTTATAGACCTTTGTTTGATTCATGTTTTGGTAAAATTGTTAAAAGTGCCATCTATCAATGTAAAAAGAAACATTTTCGATCGGCCGCTGCCAGTGACCAGCGCCGCTTCCCAGCCAAGGTTACCGAGAGCACAACTACACGGTACACATTCGCCATACAGATATTGTCAAGGACGATCTACAAAGCTCGAGTTGTATACAAAAAGTATTTGCATGTATGGATAAAAATTATGCATGTTTTAGTATTATAAAACTCATAGAAACTGAGTTGCTTGTCATTTGAAAAGGAACTATTGTCGATATATCGTTCAAATATTTATTATGATAGTTATTATTGACTGTCAGGTTCTGTACTCACTAATACTTCTTTTATTTTACTTCTCTGGTGTTTTTAAATAATAATAATATTTTGCATCTCCACTGGATACTCCGATTCAAATAATTTTCATGAAGCGGTCATGAACAGCTCGTTATCGTTTTAAGATACTTTTGTGGCTCAGAGGTAGTTAATAAATTTATAAATTTTTTTGATGCTAGTTCTGATAGGACAGCTATAATTTTATGAATGAATATTATAAATGGCTTAGAAGAATTTTATTGCCAAAATAAACTAGTTACTCAAACTTATGATGGGTCAACGGTTTTATTTTCCGAGCTTAATGGAGTTCAGAGCTCATTAAAACAAAAATGCCCACTCGCGCTGTATTTGGTGTTCAGCCCATGTACTTAAACTTATTCTTTTAAGAACTTTTGAACCAGTTTCTGAGACCCAGTGTTTTTTAGTAGAGTTGGGCAGTAGCAAACAAGCATCAAATGCTCATCATCCTGGCCATGCGGTTTAAGAATTATGCTGAAAATTGGATATATTTTTTTCAAACTTATATTCTGCTTACCTTACCTTTTGCTTTGTTGTTATTTAACTTTTTTAAACAAGACTATTTTTAAACTAGATCTAGAAAGAACTCTAGATCTAATGATTTTCAAAATATATATATGTATTCAATAATTTAATTATTAACAGACAGCAGCGCTTTTCTAAAACAAACTCAATTTTATCGGGAAATTGAAAATATCTGAATTTGACGGTCCAAGAGACTTTATATACGAAAAATGTGTTCAGAATTTCTCATTCTTTGAGCTTCATATATTAGGTATTATTGTTGAGTAACCTTTTCCATTCGTCTATTTTAACAAAAATTATATGAAGAAATATCTTTAGTAGTAAATTGAGAGTATATTATATGTAATTGTCTCAACTACTATGTTTTAGATTTCCACGTTTGCTGTTAACCATGAATTTTGATGACCTTAAATTAGATCTGAATGACCCGACGACCTCTCGCAGACCGCTGTTACATTTAAAAGAATATTTTGTCATTTAATATTCAAAGTTACATTTCTCTAACAGATGTCATTACGCAAATCATCTGTAATTCCTTCAACTTAAATCTAAACTGAATTATTATAACGACTGTGTTCCATCAGTGTCGGCTCGACATCGCGGGTTCAATGTAAACAACGAGTATATTATTTTCTGGCATTCTGATGTAAACACTAATCTTCGTCATATTTTTACTGCCTTTATACTGATAATACATAGTGTTAGTTGGTGTTCTGTAAATAATATTAGTTAAAGTACAATGAAGTATGTGAATGTGTCAAATTACATAATATAACTAAATCTAAAAAAAATCATTTCACACGTGAGTTAGAAATTATTTCATTTAATTATTTGACACTATCTTTTTCTTTACTTGGTTCCACAACTCTTTTGATTCTTATTTTCGTGCATCTCCTTTGTCTATAAAACATACAATTTAAAACTTTCTATTTATATACATTTAGTAGATTTTTTTGTAAGATATAATATAAAACATAGAAGGATTTTGAACTTCCACATCTCAAAAATAAGTTCATAAAACTTCTGTCGGTCGACTCAACTACAATTATTTTAAACTTTACATTTCGTAAGTCTCCGGCCATCAATATTCCATTCACAAATCATAGAACTTATAATATGTATATGAATTAAAGTAAAATTGTTTTAAGTTTAAAAAAACCTACTTCACAACAACGTTATAAGAACACAGGTATTAAAAATAAAAAATAAGCTTACCCTTAAATACTATTTCCTGACTTAGGTTCAGTTCTATTTTATAATAAATCCTAAATATCTGCACAAAATTCGACTAACCACCTAATGTAGATGAACAAACACTATTTCCTGTTTACTTTCCAACAATCTAGCTTAATACATAACTAAATATATACAATTTCCTAAAACCTAATCACCTTTTGAAGTTTAGAGTTACGAGGTAATAAACTTGAAAAATAAATACAGGAGAATTCAGAACCTCCTCCTTTTTGAAAACACATCATTAGTTTATTGGTATCTAATATCATTGGTTTTTTAAAATAAATTCAAAAGTGGAAAAATTCAAGACGGCTATTTAAAATTATTTTCGTCAAAAACACAAGTTACAGATAGAGATATATCAACACAAAACAAACTAACATAATACTAGGTTCATGGATTCTAATTGAGCATTTAATAGTTAGCATGGCATGCTCTTATTGATAATAATAAGGAATAAACCGTAAAGTCCCAGACACTCTTAAGGCTCCTCTCCCTGCAACGCGGTATACCCGGCACCCGCAAGGCGATTCCACGGAATGCTGAGTTTCGTCTCTTTCTGATTGACATAGTGTTCAGAATTTACCGTAAATAATTAATTATTAAATTTACCCACACGATTAATATTTTATTAATAATAAAACGAGATGCTTCTGTCGAGCTGTGAGTCATGATTACAATTATACGTTTGAGGTCACCTCAATTATCGTTAAACTTGTAACCATCTCCTGAATGGAAGTTGTCACATATTTTTTACAACAAAGACTACGCGACCGAGCAACATTATGTACTGAAATCACAATACAAACAGACACATCACTAACGGACAGGGAAGTGATCAGCTTACCGAGAGTCAACTAGAACTATCCTTGATTATAACATTATTTATATAATTATATTACTTTTATAAGTAATATGACCGTCTGTGTTTTAAGCCATGAATTACAATAAATAAATATTCATTTTAATAACTAAGAAAAATTTTTTTTTTGTGTTCTCGTAAAGCCATGATGTATACGTACATTAAAATTTTCAGTCGTACCTATAACTATTTTTAATCTTTCAACAACAGGTTTACATATTACACTTATTAACTAAATCTCATTAACTACAACCACTTCTATCGGTATGTTTATCAAGATGTTACTAAAAATGAGCTAAACTAAATTAATACTCTTTGAATTCATCTCTAACTTCAAGTCGCTTGTTGTAGTGGTAACGTCCTCAATTATAACTCTGTCCGGTCCATATTTTATAGCAAAAACTATAGAAACACTGACTTCAAATTAACTTCATCGTTCTTAAATATACTTTTAAAAAATCCATAAATGTTTCAGATTCTTACAGAGTCCTTTATTGATTATTTCAAAACTGTAAAACCCTAGGCTTGTTATAAAAATAATTTATATGCAATTTAAATCTCGCCAATACAAAAAATTACTTCAACTGCTTTTAAGATTTTTACTTTAACGAAAAACACAAAAATATTACTTCCAAATTCTTGAAGGAGAGTAAATCTCTCAATCGCTCTTACAAGACGTTAAGCTATCAACGCGAGCTTGTCATACAACGCTTTAAAAACGCATTTTACTGATATTTAACTTTATCTTGGATCGTTTCAAGAGAAAAATGGTTTCGAAATGAAAATAACATTAGCAACTTCCATAACCTACTTTCAATTTTATACTTACCTTTATATAATTATAAGATCTGAGCCTTTCGAGAGTATTCATTGAAATAAAACTAATATTTTTCGGGTTACGCGTATTTTATTATTTTAAAAACTTCACACTCCCGTCATTTCGGTTACTTTAAAGCAACCGTGATCACAGACAGGCGAGATGAAAAATATTAGTTTTATTAATATAATAATTTTATAATTTTGTACTAAAAATAATGCAATTGAAAATAATTTTATTTTTGTTATAGTTCCGTAGCCAAATGGCAAAAAACGGAACCCTTATAGATTCCCCATGTCTGTCACAGCCATTTATTTCCGAAACTGTTGGGCCTACATAGTTGAAACTTTGTAAGTTGATGTTTTCTGGTAACCGCTATTCGAATTTTGAATAAAAATTAATTAATTTAAAAATTAAAGGGGCCCTATACGTGATGGGTGTTTATAAATAGGGCTTTAAAAAGACATTAAGGTTTCCAAAACCATTTTTCGTCAAAATCAATTGTTTGAAAAGTAAACTCTTCAAAAGTTGAAAAATGAGTGTCCCCCCTCCCTGTAACTTTTAAAATAAGAGAGTGAGAAAACTTAAAAAAATATATGCTGTAGATTTCAATGGAAACTCTCAACGAAAATTCGAACGAGACATCATTATTAATTTTTAAGAAATAATACATTTTCAAAAAATGCATTTACAACTTTGTCGTTCATACAAACACTATAAACACTAAAACCCAGTTATTATTTTTATAAAACATCGATCAAAGTTACAACTCACTACAATAACTTTTATATTATGTCATCTACTTGCTGCTACGGAACCCTTCATAGGTGAGTCCGACTCGCACTTCTTTATTATTTATGTAGTACTGTTTACTCGTTCTTATATCTCTATCGTTTGTAGATCACCAGACTAATATTTTATGAAGCCCAAATTGAAAATTTATTATTACTAAAGTTTCCAACAGAAAGAGTAATTACCACGTGCAGACCGCCCGCTACAACCTCCCTGACCTACATCTGGCGATAATACAACTGCAGCTATTTACTACTACTAGGAATGGAAAATAGTTTTTTGGTCATATTTTTGGTACATAAATAAATAAATAAATAAGTTATCCTCTGAAAAATCTGAAAAATACATCGAAAGATTGGATATTAAAGTTTATAAAATCAAACCAATGTCAGACGTACACAGAGATTTTAGGTTGGATAGGCAGCATGTGTGACTTTCGATTTTTTAAAGGAAAATCATCATCCCTATCACACGCACACAACTCAGAAGTCACAGATAAAATATCCATAATCTTGTACAACAAAAATCTTCCTGCACGTCACATCCGTAGTAGGGGACAGGGAAGATTAAAAGAAAGCTTTTGATAGAAAAAGTCTGTATGTGGTTTCCGAGTGACACCTCCGGTCATTGTTATTAAAGAGTATTACGCTTTTGGGTAAAAAAAGAAAAACTTAATAATACTTAAGAGTAACATTTCATTGTAATACATTCATATAATAAAGAAAGTTAATTGGATATGAATGTGCTATAAACTAATTACAAGCTATCCATACTAATATTATAAATGCGAAAGTAACTCTGTCTATGTCTGTTACTCAATCACGCCTAAACTACTGAACCAATTTGCATGAAATTTGGTATGTAGATATTTTGATACCCGAGAAAGGACATAAGCCACTTTTTACTCCGGGAAAATGACGCATTCCCATGGGAAACTTCAGGTGGGCCGATCGCTTTTACGCCTAAACTACTGAACAGATTTAAATGAAATTTGGTAAGGAGATAGTTTGAGACTTAAGAAAGGACATGAGTTACATTTGACGGCGGGAAAACAACGCATTCCCATGGGAAAAATTACTTTCCGGGGAATCTGATCGCTTTCACTCCTAAATTACCAAATGTTTGAATAATATTTGGATAAAATTGGTATTACGGGAAAACAACGCATTCCCAACCCTTGTGAAATAAGTTGTCGAACATGTTAGACTTATCATACACGTATATTAACGCGGGCTTCTCGCGCCACGTGCCTCAAGCAGTCAACGTTAGACGAAAACTGTGGCTCCCATCAAGTTCCCAAAAAAAATAAACTTAATAAATTTAATATCTGGCTATTTATGGTCTCTAGGGTGGAATAGAGTTCGCCCAGTTATTTATACATTTATTACTAATTCTAAATTTAACGCGGACGAAGTCGCTGGCAAAAACTAGTTTCAAATAAGTTAGGATATATCATGAGTAACAAGTTAATTATAACAACTTGATTGGACTTTTATAACTCTTATAATAAAGCGTCGGATCACTTAACAAAAAGGTTTTTATGAAAAATCTAAAGTACAACAGAATATTGATATTGAACTTTTTTAATATCATCCATTGAATTATTTCATATTTGTAAAATATCGAAATTTTTCAAAGTAAATTTTATCCTTCTTGTGGTCATTCAGAAAACCTGAATATAATAGTACTTTATTATAAGCAATTACTAATCATGTTTAAATAAGCAGAGACATTTACATATTAAGGAACTGTCTGCCGGATGACAGATTTATTGAACCGCTCACTGACCCTAACACAGACTGAGAGGAGCTGCGTGTAGTGTCCGTGTGTACTAGAGATAGAGATGACGAAGAATTAAAATAATATACGAAGCTATCACTGTACACGGTTTTATTAAGACTGCGTTCTTCAGAAATACAATGATTTTGTAATTTTGTTTTTTCTTTTATAAATGTTTTTATTATATTTGAAATATTTTTTAAATATATTTGTTCCTTTTTTTTATAATTGAATTTTTTCAATAAAATAAATTTAATGACCACATTAATAAATTGTCCATAACTTTATGTAATACGATTTACATTCATTAAAATATTGTGTTTAGAAATACTTGAATTATGCGTTAAAAATTAACAAAGAATTCGCTTTTACGTCTCTTACGAGTTTCATTTAGTGAATAAATATTAAGTATGGGGTTTTCCAATAGGGACGCTTGAACTTTGACAGCTGATTGCGGCCATGTTGTTTGAGTGACAGCTGTCAAATGCAGTGTGTTATATTCATTCCGTCCTCCCAAACCACCATGGCAGGTTACAGTGTCGAGCAGCACGTGCAAATCATAAAATTGTTTTATGAAAATGGGTCTTCAGTTCGAGCAACGTTCCGCGCACTTCGCCCGTTTTACGGTCGCGATGATCGTCCTGCCGAGTCGACTATCCGTCGATTGGTGGACAAATTCGAGTCAACCGGGTCAGTTAACAATCAGCCGGTTCCCGTGCGTCAACGTAACGCGAGATCTGCCGAGAATATCGCCGCTGTGCGCGACAGTGTCCTCGAAAACCCGCGGCAGTCAATTCCGCGTCGCGCACAGGAACTCGGCCTTTCGCAGACGACAACTTGGCGAATTTTGCGTTGTGACTTGAGCCTGCACCCGTACAAGATCCAGCTGACCCAAGAGCTCAAGGTTAATGACCATAGACAGCGCCGTGTGTTCGCTGACTGGGCATTAGAGCAGTTGGAAGTTGACGCCGATTTTGGCAAAAAAATCATCTTCAGCGACGAGGCGCATTTTTGGATGAATGGCTATGTCAACAAGCAAAATTGCCGTATTTGGGACGAGACCAATCCACACGAGGTTCACCAAGTGGCAATGCACCCGCAGAAAGTGACTGTTTGGTGCGGATTTTGGGCCGGAGGCGTGATTGGTCCGTATTTTTTCGAAAACGATAATGGTGTGGCCGTCACCGTCAATGGTGAGCGATACCGGTCGATGATAACCAACTTCTTTTGGCCTGAAATCGAGAATATGGATCTGGACAACATGTGGTTTCAACAGGACGGCGCTACGTGCCACACAGCACACGCTACGATGGAAGTTCTGCACGAGCAATTTCTGGACATGGTCATCTCGCGCGGAGGCGACGTGAACTGGCCACCGAGATCGTGCGATTTGACCCCGCTGGACTTTTTCTTGTGGGGTTTTCTTAAGTCGCAGGTCTATGCCAACAAGCCGCAAACCACCGATGCCCTCAAAGTCAACATACGCCACGCCATCGATCAAATACAGCCCGATTTGTGCGCCAGAGTCATCGAAAATTGGACCTTTCGTGTGCGCGCCACCAACCGAAGCCGTGGCGGTCATTTGAATGATGTCATATTCCATACATAATGGGGTCGATAGACCTTCCAAATAAAAAAAAATTTTCGCAAATATCTTTCCTACATGTATTTTTTTTTGCATTTCAAAGATCAAGCGCCCTTAATGGAAAACCCTATATGTAAAGGTTTGGTTAACGATGTTGAAACAGCACAAAAATAATACGTATATTTATTTCTACTAATATTATACACGGAAAGTGTGTTGAGATTTATGGATGTCGGTTCCGTTTCAACTATAAACTACTTTAATTAGGTATAAAAATAACTTAAAGGGCTTTTATATATTCGGAAATCCCATGTGGAGTCCACGGAACAGGAGATATTAATTGCATTTAGGTAAAAGTTGGCGCTGCCCGTTGACTCCCATAAATATTATACTGAGCACATATGAATTTTCTTTTAAGTTCAAAACAAAGTCGACAGGGTCGACGTTGCGAATAAAACATAACTTATTATTAAAAGTCTCATACCTAGTACCTAATAAACTTTATATTGAACTTATGTAATGATACTTTATTGAAACGTACATACATACGTAATAACAGAAACTGAGCAAGACTTGGAAGTCATGATGAACTGATTTTTCAAGACGTTGAATCATGAGATGAATCTTGGCACGACCAAAGCTGTGGTCAATAGTCATGTGTCTCCAAGGCCGGATCGTCGATGGCGCCCCACTTCAAGTTGTTTCATAGTATATGATATGATAAGTGGTAATCTATCTTTGTCAAATATTACAGCTTGGCAGATACAACTTTGAAAAGGAAGCCAGCTGGAGGATATGGTCTGACTGGCACATTCAGAAAACTACATCATATACGAGTTGTTGCGTCTATAATTTTTGAAGATCAATGATTTTAACCAGTTTGTCTTGCCAGTCTGAACTCACAGAGCTGAAATATTGACACTAATTGTAGGTCCCACCCATAATTTTAAGTACACTCAGCGACCTCTAGAGCTTGCAGGCGTGCGTGCGATACTTAAGCTTTCTTTGGAAGGCCGTATTCCGAATAATGTTATACTCTAAAGAAACCCACGGAAAGACAATGAATGGAGTCAAATTGGAACGAACCTAGCCGCGTGAGAGAGAAAACCGCTTTATGCTTATTGTTATCATAACTCTTGTAAACATATATCTATTGTTAACATAACGCTTTGATTTTGATGACGAGATTAAAAAATAGTTCAAAACATGACCCCTACACACATATTTAATTAATTATTTATTTAAAAAAATCATGCACTATTAAACAAGATATAATATATTTGAACCTTTAATTAGTTGTGGTCAAGTAATTAAAGCTCGAATATGGGCTGGCTTGACCGGGAAAGTACCACTCCCTCACAAAAGATCGGTGTGAAGTAGCCTTTAATGTCTGCATTTCATCTGATGAGTATGAGAATGAGTACGAAAGAGCCGGTTGCCTTTTCCTTCTTCCTATCCTTTCCTTTCCCTCTTCCCCAAATAAGGGTGGCAATGCATCCGAAACATTATTTTGAAGATGTCCATGAGCGATGTTACTACTTAAATCACGTAGGCCGTCTGCTCATTTGTACCCTTTGTCATAAAAAAATTATTTTAACAAAAGGGTCTTAGGTTTGGATTTTATATAACATTTTAATACCTGGGAAATATTATTAAATATTCTAATTTCTTATGTTTATTGAACTTGATCACCCTCGAGGGTACGAGTATATGACGTCTTAAATCTGAAAGGGACAAGTTAATTGACATTATTAGGCGCGGTAAACCCTTCCCCTATGATTAAGGGATTCAAATACCAGTTGGAATGTTTTGTTCTCAATTTTCTTAAGAGTTGTGTTATTTATAAAGTAAATGATATATAATATCATATTAATGCTACCCGTGTTATCTTGATGAATATATTGTAGAAGAAAAATTATATATACATAGAGGTGAGAAATATTCGTAATAGTGAACTTCTTAGATAAATTGCTCTCACCAACCCAAAACTTTTGAATACACTTACGCTGGTCACTTATTGTTAATGGTATGAGGAGATTGATCAGTGGTTTCTTCATTTATCTTGTTACGTGTATTGTCGGTGATTGATAAGACTTGCTTTTTTATTAATGGCAATGAGAACTGAGAGAGTTGTTTTTAGATTTAAAAGTTGTAATAGTAGCCGTAGAAGTACAAAGTTATACCATACATTAAAAATATACGGACAAATAATAAGACAATAATTTTAAGCCTAAATACATTTGACTTGGAAGCCAAAATTATTATAAAATGATTTTTGTTTATAAATATGAAGCATGTGTAATTTAGACACGTGTCACGACTGAAATGATTATAACGGCATGTGTATATTTTTAATATAATGTAAGCAAACATTAGATATATTTTATTTATATGTACATAAGTAGGTGTTCGACACATGGTGTTATAATACATCGGTAGGTATTTTTTGTAACAGAATTAAAAGTACAATTTCCTTCAATACTTTGTATACTATTGACGCTGTCAAAGCTAATAGGACTGACAGATACAGTAAAGTGGAGACTGTCGGACTGTTTCATAAACTACTCGATCGTTTAAAGTCGCATCACTCGCATTAATGTATAATATTCTAAACTGACGCACCAAACTGAGTATAATGAACTCGACGTATTGTTATATACTTTATAATATTTTTATAAAAGTCCTAAAAATACGGTCTACATTGTTTTTTAAGTTTCAGGATCAAAATAAGCTTAATGTGAGTGTAGTCAGTCGGTAGGGGAGGTACCACCTGTTTATACTTTTGTTCTGATGAGAAGTTCCGGCCAAAAAATTACCGCTCGCTTCATTAAATACTTCTTACAAGATTGAAAAGACTACATTATGTACAACAATCCTGCACAAAAAAAAATATTCCATTCATGTTTGTCTGCCAGAAATTCTTGAACAATCTAAAGAGATTAATTTAATATCACATTTTAAAAACTTCTACATTTATAACGTATAAAATCTATTAAAAATTGTAATTAGATGTTTAATTAAATGGTAAATTTTAGATGAGGTTTTGTTAGGAAATTAAGGCAATTAATTTACTTTAGTTTTGTTTATTACAAGAGTTACATATGTACATTACCACGAGGTTAAACTTGAAGCTGAATTTTGTGATATTACTTTGTGTTTCTTCTTTGGTAAGAACGCTTTCGGTTCCAAACGAGTATTAACATAAAAATATATAGCATGTTAAAGTTTTACAGAATCATATTTTTCGTGAGTAATATTCATTCTTAGTATTTTTATTACAGTTTTCATTTAAGTTTTAAATTATATCGCGATTTTTAACCCAAAGTCTTCTTTCTTACAACATTACATACATAATTTGATATCTCGACTATACACGAGCAGGCTACTCATATAACTGCAAATATTCATATTAGTAATAACTATAAAAATTAGCTGAAACAGGTTAATTAACTTCACACGTATAATAAATACATACAGCACAAAACTCTTCTAAGAATCATCTGATTGCGGTTTGTTAAAATTAACTACTATATTAAGAAAATTTTTACATAATCCGAAGAGGAAAATATAGAAACGTAAACAATGTCAATAGAAATTTCCTACAAGTGTTTGGTTCGCTGTAGTTTGAGATCGACGAGTGTAAATCAGTTATTAATATTTCTAGTTTGTGAATAGACGGCGAGCCAATTTGCTTTCACTTCAGTGGAAATATTCCAAAGGAGTTAAAATTATAATTTACTGAAGACTACGAATAATCTATTTAAATCTTTCCTATGTTCGTGACTGAACTGGAATGAAGCTGTCTCTATTAATAAGAATTTTTTATTATTAATTATTATTATTAGTTGGTTCATAGCAGTATTCTAAAGATTTCTGTCCTTCGCAGCTTCGTTACTTTGTCAAAGTACATCTGTAATCAATATGAAAGGTAAAGAGATATCAATTTCAAAGGTGACAAAATAAAAATATAACAAAATATTGAACAATTTTAATCAGTTTAATGATAAGTTCCAGCCAACAGCTTTAATTGAAACTTGTTTAAAATTTTCAGCTTTAATATCACGCCGTAGCCATTAAAAGTTACACAGAACTAAAACAACATGAAATAAAAAAATGTTTTTATTAATAAAATGTGCGAGTTCCGCCTTTAAAGTCATTTTAGATAAGTCGTTGTGCAAAGCGATGTTGCATTACCTTAAATATTACACGAGCGAGAACAGATGCAAGCTATTGCATATCTCAACAACACTACACTAGAAAACCAATTAAAATTAATTGCCACATACTCGTACACTTCTAAAGTGATATCAGAACTTCCAATAACACATTTCACGAAGGGAATATTTGAAATACAAACACATTTAAAACGTAAGCTCATAATATTTAATAATATAAATCCGAGAGGGGGGCGAAAGATGTGTCGATACCAACGGCGAAAATGGCGCGAACACGGACTTGAAATGCCCTACGTGCGGAAAACAGGACAAGAGACCAGCCTAATATATCAAACACCTAAAAACACCGAATGGTGTTGAAACACGACAATCCTCGGTAAGTTCTTTGACTTTCACTTCGGATAGAGTTGACCCTTATGTATCCCATGGTGAACCTGGGATACATGAAAGCTTCTCTTGATCAACGAACATATTTACAACCATTTTAAAAGCACCTATGAGGTGCCCAAAAGTTTCAGAATATATAGGGATCCAGACGGACAAAAAACTGAAATTCCTCGTGTCGACTTCCACGGCATTCCACCAAATATGGTGGAAATAGATTATCATATTAAGAGAAAATCGTCTAAATCTGCACCAGGACCTGATGGTATCCCATATATAGTATTTAAAAAATGTCCATCGATTTGTAAACATCTTAGAAATATATATGTCGGCGTCAATGATAAATATGTTATAATTAAAATAACATTAATTATTACTCAATTGATTTGTTGGTTTCGTTAAATAACTTTTGATTGTAAATAATAATTTTAGTTTTATTTAGAAGTAAAACGACTCGGACTTCATCCACCAATCAGTGAATCAGGTGAGTTGTGAAGGGAGGGGACGGTTCCTATATAAGCAGGGCTAATCGTCGATGAGCCAGTAGTGGTTCAGCAGCAGAATCCATCTTAGCCTTCGCTGACGGTCTCGCAATACTGACACGTAACCCCAAACACTGTCAAGTTCTATTGGATGAGGTAGATAAATTCTGTGAGTGGACGGATGAATTGAGGACAAAACCAAATAAATGTCACCGTCTGTGTCTCGATAGACGAAATACAAAATATACCTCATACGATCCGGAGTTATCGTTAGGCGGTGAATGCGTTTCTATGGTTACGGAAAATCTCCTTTTAAATTTCTCGGTCGTAACATTGATAATATAGGACGTACTCCATCTTTAGAAGGAATAGTAGATAGCTTTACGATCTTAACAAGGTCGACAACCAACCGATTAGTTACGTCAAACAAGCTTGGATCTACGATAATTATCTTGTATCACGCTTGAATTGGCCTTTCCTTGTCTATGATTTTAGTAAGACCCTTCTGTCAAAATTAGATGCAAGCGTCGTAAAGGTTTTGAAGTTTTGGCTCGGGCTCGCGCTATCGACTGATTTGTCAGCGTTATTCAGGGATCGAAATAATTTTGGGATGAATCTAAAAAGGCCATCGGACCTCTATAAACACCTAAGAGTTTCCAAGAGACATATCCTGGGGAAATCCCAGGATGACGTTATTACATAACTCCCAAAAGACAATGATGTCCTAGAGATCGAGACTTCAATTCCACGAACAGTTTCAGAACAGAACAGTAGAGTTAGTATCAAGTAGGAAGGCCAAAGATACGGATATATTAAAGACCTTTATTCGGCAAGACGAGAATTCTAAATATAAGATCCATGCAATGAGCTTAGAAATGCAGAATGAGTGGCTACACATAGGAGATTTTTGCATGCCATTAGCACTAAAATAGCGCAACTTTAATTCATGATTGGTCGCCAGCACTGCTAATATTTTACCTCAATGCGTTCCAGATGATTCTCACAGATCAGAGTAATTTAGAAAGATGGGGCAAAGGTACATCTGCGGGGAGGCAGTTGGAACTGCTGAGCATTTGCTGGTGGGATGTAGTGTACTCCTAGATAGAGGTCAGTACTCGCGTCGTCACGATAGGGTTTTAGAAATCATACGTGAAGCCGGTATTCTATCGGTAGCAGGGACGCAAAAAGAAATAAACACAAACCAACGGTCAATAGGTTTTGTGAGAGAAGGCACTAGGGCTACAAAATCAAACGTCAAGCCTTACTCTATTATAAAAGCGGCTTCGGCTTGGACTTTAATGATGGACACGTATGAGAAGCAATATAAGATCCCAGAGGATATTTGTGCGTCGGCCTCCAGACCAGACATATTTTTATATTTGCGAATTTTAAAGCGCATTGTACTAATAGAGCTCACGGTTCCTTAGGAAACCAACATCCGCAAAGACCATGACATCAAGGTCAACAAGTATTACAAGCTCACTAACGAACTCACTAAGAATATGTTCGTTGTAAATTTTTACGCGGTAGAATTAACTCACTTGTAGGATTAACTCACTAGAACCGTTTTTACGGTAATCAAATTTGGTCGAAATTAATGCACTGTTACCAAGTAATCATCTTTATCCAAATAAATGTGTCGTTGATTAAGAGTATTTAATCACGAACAAGATTGTCCTTGACATCACTTAATTTCAATAAACATCTTAGAAGATATTACAATTTTAAAATAACTCCGATATAAAATTCACACGCGCCGCATGATGTGCAAAACATGACGCTGCACCTGGCCGGCGGCCGAGGAGAGGCGTTGCTTGCGGGCGACGCGGAGGGGGGGGGAAGCTCTATGAGGCACCATGTCGCGCGGCTCAGACCCGCAGTCGTCTCCCTTCTGAATGGTTTTTTTGCTGCGTTATTTGTTTTCGCCATATAATATCGTCGCTTAATAATACTTTTTAAATACTATTTCATTTGTTTTAAGGATAATATTTTGGTTCTAATAATTTCACGATAATTAACACTTTTTTTAGTTTTGGTGTAGATAATACCTAGAAATAGGTGTCATCTACATAATTATTCTTATTAGTTTAGGTTTTAGTTTAAGCATACAGTTACTTTACGTTATTTTCGTTTTACGGTAATTATTTTCACGATGAAAAATTAACAAGGCATTATTAAATGAGCCGTTAACTGCCCGGCTACAAATTACTTGTTTTTGTTATAAGACGACCAAATTGAAAATATAGCGTTTAATACTACATGTTTAATACGATACCTTATCCCTTGATCACGTCACTTGTTAGCTAATGCGACCAAATGCTATATATCGTTGATTGCATACATCTTACAGTCAATCAAACGTCTTAACAAGACGTTATTTATTTGACAGTGACTGGTGAAACTGGGCCTAAACTTTATCATCTAAAGTTACTTTACTACTTACATTCACTGACCCCGGAAAATTATAATTAAATAATAATAAAAAAAGGAATATTTCTTGAGCCTCTTGGATTTCAATGATTGTACTTTTAATTTTTTTGTGAGAACTTCCAGCCCCGAGCGGATTTTCTCACATTTGGACGAGTTGATTTATATAAAGTTCGAAAAACTCTTTTAGCAATTGAGACATTTTGAACTTGGATATTGGTTTTTCTGGAAGTAATTGGTTTAAAGTTAAGGAAACTGAATGTTATTTCACCATTTACTTTGTTTATTGCGAGTTAGCAGTTATTGCGATCCTAAATAAATAGATCACTTCAGTCTCACATCCCACTCATACAAGAAGATACCAATAGTTACATAAAGATAAGTAATAAAGATAGGAGCACAAAAAACATATTTATCAACAAAATAGACAACAACACTAGACGAATCCATATAAGTGGGCCAAAAATAAAAAAATTTAGTAATTTCATTGCATGGCAATAGTAAAGAAAAAACTTATTTATTCAATTGTGTTTCAGCACGCTGTGCACTTTGATCTTGGACATCTCTTATACTAAACCACTTGACTGCTCATTCTGGAATTTCGCTACAGTTTTACCGATTAATGGATTCCTAAATCTCAATTTCTTGACCTCTTCACAAATTTCCCTGTGACAATGTCAATAATCTTTCTGATATAACATATTACATAACCTAGTCCGATTTGATAAAACGAGTGTGCTTTATATTTATAAACTATACACAAACCATTAAAACTTTCTATAAATTTTGTTTCAATACTAAATCTTTAGTCTCATATCAAGGCACGAGGGCGCGATCCTGTTATATAATATGGCAAGATAATAAACACATCACCGTTAATTTTCATCAGTTACAGTCTTGTCTGCTAGAGCTTGGACTGACGCCAAGACTTTTCTAACGGAAGCTCAGTTCTTAAACGTAAAGTGCTCCTCTAAAATCCACGTTTTACTTCATCGCCATATAAAATGCTTATTCTTGAACTTTAAACTATATTTCTTTTTGCTTTTTTAAAATTTTTATTATGAAGTCATATTGTTCATGCTTAATAGGATATATGAAAACCATACAAGTAAATATTTGCATATCCCTTAAGATCAAAACATTTACATAAATTTATTTAAATGTAGTGAAGTACAATAAAACGGGAATATTTTGTGGTTTTGTTAATATAACCATGAGCTTCATGATCAGACGCCTTTCTTTGAAGTTCATTAATCGACACGAGTAGTAAATAAAATGTTCTAGACTCAGACCTTACAAGTTGATTGTTCATTAAAATAACATGAGTCCGAGATTTCGGGGTTGGATACTTAACTTTCAAAGTAATTAATAACTATTGTGCAAATAAAGTTTAATATAATCACAAGGGAATGAGGAATTACATCATTTAATTTCTCTTTCTATTCCCTTAAAATCAACGTTAGAAGTAGGAGTTAGGAGATACAGTAAACTGAATAACAGGGAAGAGTTATTATAGTCGGTATTAAAAACCTTAAGAATTTTTGAAAGTTGTATATACAAAAGAAAATAGTCTTCGCAAGACAAAATGTAAAACAATTTCTTTTTTAAGGGACACTTTCCGGCCTAAGACGTGGTATGTATAATTTGCTATATTTCTGCAACGTAATTGTTGTATGTTATTATACAATACTGTTTTATATTATTCACCAATTACTTTACTGTGTTGTAATTAATTCACATAAAAGTAAATTAGAGTAACCTGTGACGTTACGGAACCAAGTTAACGTTACAAAACTGTTTGATTAAGTAAAGTTTTAGTTAAGTTTGTTTAATTTAATGAAATATTGCGATTTTCTGTTTATGTTTCCAAGTAACCTTCGTCAGACCTCTTGATTGAATATTGTTTATATGTGAAACCCGTCATAACAGACGAGCCTTCTGTTCCGCCCGCGAGTCCGGCCGCCGCGCCGGCGTTATCTGCTACAGCATGGCACGACTTGAGAGTTCGTAAAATAAAGCTCTTTTTTAATGACCGCGTAAATTATATAAAAAGCGTGGTATTGGTGGTTACAACAATTTACGTGGGAGGTAATCAACTATTTTCGATTATTACGTACAATTCCTTTTTCCGTCTTTTTTATAACAATCACTGACTTAAAACAGGTAAACAATAAAATTTAAACCATTCAACGTATGTTTTTTTTGCAGGTGCTTTTTTTCTATAAAATAATTAATAAAAGTCTTGTCTTGGATGTTGACAAGGATCTTGCCCCATATTGTAACGTTTTGTTTGATTTTCTTTTAAGTGCAATCTTCGTTACAAACCATAATTTTTAAATCTGTTTTGAGGTCGAGCATTCATTTTATTACATTTAAAACAATTTTTACATTTACGTATATATTGTATAATTTCTTTTGCAAGCAAATTCTAAAAAAAATATACTTCGGAGACTTCCTAATAAATGACTTAATCTTCTTCTCAATAAATAATACCTACAAAAGATATTTATTAAGTTTTTCACAAACTCCCCGCTACTGGTTGCAATAATTTATATGCAAATATCATATTTTTGTTGCAAATATTACAATTAACATTTCCACTTCACTCTTCAGGATAAAAAAAATCATTTTTAACAAATTTTGTTATTTATTAAGTGAATATAGGAATAACACAATATCTTATAACGAGCGATATATTTATTTTTCAACTCACGTTCCAAGTTTACAGGCTCTTTCAATATTTATCTTGCTCTTAGTTTGAAAACCTTCGTTCTTAAATTTTTTTTACGAAACCTTTATACTAGTGGAATATTTTTGGACCGCAGACATGTAACTAAATTTTTTCAGAAAATTATTAGATTTAGGATTTACATCACGTTTATTATTTCTAAACTACTAGCACAGCAAAGATACAACTATAAAGTTAATTCTCGTCTACGTTCTAACTCAAATGTAGAAATTAATACAAATTAAAATAACCGTGACTAAAATACACAAGTGCTTCTGAAACTTTGAATGAATGAGTGATCATTTAAATGCAAAGTGAGCTGACACGAGATGAGATGAGCTTTCCTTTTGCATACTAACTGTTACGAAATGCAACACTAGGTTGAGAAAAATTAAACTTTACTTTAAAAATACACATTTCACAGTATTAAAAAATAATGTTAAAATATTTTGTCAATTAATTTAATTTAATAACGATAGTTCGGACTCAATCGAGATTAGTTTGGTGAATAGCTATGGCTTTAAAGTTACTAAAGCTAAAGTTGTTAAAAAGGATCTTAAAGGAGACGAAACCGTTGTAAATCGCTCAACGAATACCTAACATAACCATCGACAGAAATGTAGACATTTATGATACTTAAACCACGTGACATGGCAAATTAAATGATAATTAAAATCTAAGAAAACATTTAAATATATACAGACAGGTTATTAATAGTTATTAAATAAAGGAGAAATGCTTTCCGTTCCCTTCCCGTTAGTTAGAGTTTGTCGATATTGAGGTAACGATATTAAAGAATTATCGGACGCGTTCATTTCAATTGAAGGTTCGTTGACTCGAAAAAGTTCCAATTAACGTTTGCTCCTCGGTAAGTTTTAAAATTGAATTCCATATGATAACCTCTTTCACTGCATTTTAATAAAAATGTTATTTTGTTAATATATAAACCTCTATGCTTAAATAGTTAATGCAAAAATTGCATTAAACATATTGTTGTAAATATTTTATTAATTATATTTTTAGATGGTAGAGCATAGCTATGGTTAATTGCTACAGCTCGAACATAGCCTTTAATGGCTGCGTTTCGTTCGATGAGTGAGAAAGCCGATTGCCTTTTCCCTTTTTCCACCCTTTCCTGTCCTCTGCCTTTCCTACCCTTCCCCTTCCCCCTCCCCTTTCCCTTTCCGCTCCAACTCCCTCTCCCACAATCAAGGTCAGCGACGCATCTGCAACATCCGTCATTTTACAAATGTACATGGGCAACGGTGGTTACTTTCCATCAGGTAGGCCGGCTGCTCGTTTGCAGCCTTTGAATTTAAAAAAAAGAAAATTAAATCACGTAATATAACTGATTTAAAGTTTTAAAATGTTCAAAGTAAGTATTGCATATAGGAATGATCTGAACTAGCGACAAGCTTTTACACCATGTCAATTTAACAAGTTTTAGCGTAAAAACTAATTATTAATTATCCGTTTTATTGCAATAAAGTAAAAGTATGCTTTTTGAGAGGTCTTTTACTTTTAATTTATTTTTGAAATTTTAGGTTGACGCTGCATATGAAAGCTTTTGTCAGTGTAGTCGTTCCACTGAACACATTCCTGCGCCCGTTAATTTGAAACAATACATTCCTTAACCAGTAGCGAAGAGCTTTGAGCCTAAGAATGTAATACATGTAAAGCATGGTGGCCGGTACTACAGCACTACTCTATATTTTGTGTTACGAGTACTATGTAGGATTAACGTAATATAATTGCATTCTTCGTTTTGCAGTGCCGTGATATTTTGTGGAAATTGCACACTGCTTCGTTAATTCCGGTAAACAACGTCTTTATGTCTCTACACTGATGAATGGTGTCCATATTCACATTTCTGCTGTCAATAATCTATACCATGTCACTTTTAAACTTGCATTCTTATTCTCAGTAGGCTCTCTCATTTCAAACTCATGCTATACGCTCATATTGTTTTTGTTTATCCTAAGCAAGGCTTTTCGTTTCATGCACATACTTTCGGAATGTATTAAATATTACGCTCTCACATCTTGATCCGTGTCGTATTAAAAATGAAATCTGAACATTAACTATGCTTTGACATCCAAACTGAACTCCATTATAAAATTTCAACTCAATCCGTTGAAGACCTCTGATATAAAATTTATTTTAAGATTTCATCCGAACTAAGATGCACATGCGTTGCATGTTAAATAAAAGCTTGAACGTAGCCACTATAACTGTTGTAAATTGTAATACAACGTGAACGTTCTGAACTACATTTTTTATTACAAAAAACACTTGAAATTCTGTCTTTTCATTAAAAAAGCAATAAATAGACACCGGCGTGGGGTCGGCACACGTTGTGTCCTCCAACGTTTGTTCTTTAGTATGTTCATTGTTTCTTTACTCGCTTGAAAGGAAAGCACAATGGCCATCATTAAACAGAAGTTTCTCTCATTTTGTACGAAACTGCTTTTGTTATGTTGAAAATAGCTCAAATTACAGAAAGTATTTAAAAAATCTGTCTTCTTAAAAGAATTTCTTTATTCGAAAAGAGTTTGTCATTGTATTATTATTTAAAATATTGTGATATATTTCAAGCTACTTGTTGTTCTAATATGTCTCATTAAAGTATAAAAATTTAAATATAAGTATAAGTGTCCTATTTCGATGGACACGTGGATAATTAAAATGTATTGAAACTACGCGCTATCTCCTGCAAAGGGTGTGAGTATAATCAGGTATAATCAGAGGAGATGATGACGACTGATAGGAGTTTGTCTCGACTTCTTTGGCAGGAAACCAGAAAACTCTACTTCCAGAAGGTTGCTCAGAGTGTTTCGGCCATTTTGGTGACTTAATGGTTTAAATCAATTTATAGATGAAAAGATTATTGTTACTCTCAAAAAAATGGTAACTTTACCAATTGATATAAATTGAATTAATCAATATCACATATATAAGTAGTAGTCTCTCATCATTCATCTTGTTCTTTGTTAAAGCTTTTATAATATTTTTAAGTACTCATTATTAAAATATCCAAAAATATAATATAAAAAGCTATTGTAATTCTTTGAAACGCTTTTTTATAGTAGTTTTTACATATTTTCTAGATGAACCGTATATTAGTATTGGTGGACGGAATAATTTATTTCAACTCGACCTTAGTTTCATAAAACAAAAATACAAAACTAGTTTCTTAAATCTAAATAATTTTAACACAAAACGATTGGATTTTAGGATAAAAATAGTAACACATCACAAAGTCAGAATACATTAAAATTTTATAATTTCATTAGTAAAACCTCTCACCTGTGAGTAAAACCCTCGGTCAATCAATCTTTTTGTTCTACTTTTCATTTTTAGTGAGAAAGAAACTATCACATCTTGAGCGTAAAGTCTGATATTTCAAGGATTCATAATATAATGCTAACTGCATCTGCTTGGATCTCGAAAATTTGTGCTTAGATAAAATAGTTATGCTTACCAACTGACAGCGCCATCTTGGATCTGTAACATCTGTGATTTCATACAATATACGACATTCCTTAGTCGATTGCAAGGATGTTTTGAATGTATTACAAGTGTCCTCACAATACATTTAGTAGTTTTTTTTTGAGAGCAACAAACACACGTACATACTTTCATATTTATAATATGAATTTGGTAAGACATCAACGGTCAGACTGAGACGGATGCTCCACTAGGTTTTTTAAATCTATGTTTTGAGTGGCTCTAACACAAAACATACATATTAGTTTTTATAAAATTTCTGTTACACTTTACTATATTCTCAGAAAATACAAACATAGTACCACCTTCTTTATTAAAATTTTATAAACAGAAAAAATATCACGTAAAAATTATATTTCAATGAAAATTCATTAAAATCTTTCTGTGGATCCTCCCAAATAAATAAAGAAAGAACATTCTTCCTCGAAGTAAAAAAACAAACAATTTTTTTTTAATATTATTTTTGTAAAAGTGAAAGTCCTCCAGTAAAGGCTTAGCTTGGACATTAACCTTTTCTCTTTTCTTTGTTTTCAAAAGAACGCCACAAAGAACTGGGATGTTTTATTCACTGCATCCATTTAATTCTTTTGAAGTTCGCTTTTGGAAGCGGTTTATAAATTTATTTAGAAGTTATAGGGGTTTCTAACTTCAATTAAGCCTTTGTGTTTGTATAAGAAAAAGAAGGATAATATTTTATGAGCAATTTATTAAAAAAGTGTTTTTGTTTAATAACATATAAATAATTTAACTGTAAATACTTGTAATGCAGGGACGTTTTTTTACTTTTTGTGAGGATGTATGTATGAATGTTTGTTGCTATTTTAAGCAAAAAAAAACCTCGAGTGGCGCTTATATACTACTCCACGTTAGAAGAATTTTATCTTATGTAATTATATCGAAATTACATGCACATCAATGGAACAAAGGACGAAGCAAAAAAAGATCCGTAACTAGCTGATGAATCCTCACGTGTCGATGTCGGCTATGGTGTTAAAGAAGCAATTTAGTAGACGTACCAGAATCTGACGAAACTTACACGCCCGCGTCAGCCTCGAAGAACAGCCGGCCGGTGAGACAAATTACTGTGAATCCAGTAAAGTGAAGCTCCGAGCGTGGAGAGATAAAGGATACACCAACAAAACAAACAAAGTTCACCAATAATGATGACGGCTTTAGGTGACATTAGCGCCATCTACATATCCGGTTGTGAATTACTGCAGACCAATGTACGTGATGGAATCATCAAATTAGATATTGATATCGATTATGAATTTTAGAAGCTAGAAAATTATAAATTGTTGTGAATTATTTCATGCGGACAAATCCAAAATGGAATATCTACAAAAAAAATATATAAATTAAAAAGCCATTGAAGCTTCGCCAAAACCAATCAACGGATTTTGCACAAAGCTTTACGGACATGTAGCTCACACATGTAATTTACATTGTATATGAAGCCGGTTAAAGTAGTTACATTGTACATGTCGCCATAGCTGGCCACCGGTTTTTGTTTTTGAGGTGGTAGAGCCTAGCTGTGGTCAAATAACTACAGCTCGAACATTGACTGGGTCAACCGCGGTAGCACCACTCTCTTACAGAAAATCAGCGTGAAGACGTCATTAATGACTGCGTTTCGTCCGATGAGTGACAAAGCCGGTTGCCCTCTCCTTGTTCCCACCCTTTTCAGCCATTTCCTCATTCCCATCCCTCCTTTTTCTAAAACCACATTTTGTCTCATAATATTTTCTCAACACAAGTTTATCAGACAGTGTCGTACTGTCAGTGAACCATCGTCTCACTCGAAGTGAACTTTACCTCGTCCGTACAATCACATGTAAAGCGGTCAGGAACTATTTTTATTATTAAACGTTACCTCCCGCACCTCACTTCAATGCATCAAAGAGAGCTCTTTATAAATTCCTTAATACTAAATATGAAGCTTATATGATGACGTTAAAAAAAAGATCACTGAATAACAAAAACAAGTACCTATATAGAAACATACAAGTCATCCCATTAACATATAGCTTACACGTGTTCTCATTTAGTTCACATACAACTGTAAAACACTAAACACATTCCCTTATTTTCGTAACAAATTTTGTATCTGAACATAAAAATTGTGAATTTGGATTATTAATAAAAAAAAAAATCATAAGAGAACTTCGACACGGATATTATATCGCGGAGGCTTGTAAAAAAAGTATATATATACATATACAGAAACATATTTGAATAGCCAATGTACTATGCTTATAACTTTTATGAACCAAAGTAACCATATCTTATTAATTTATAAATGTGGAAAACTGCTTTTTTTTGTATTAAAGTCGGTATTGCTTTTTTAGTGTTTCCGGTCAGCCGCCTTTTTATTGTCGCTACCGGACTATAATAAAAAAGCGACCGCACTAGCGTTCTACACATTCGCATCCAGTCCTTTGGGGAATAGTCAGTGCCTGGATGGTGAAGGATACGTAATTGCCCGAACACCGCGACTGGAAGTCAGAATAGTATGCTGTCAGGTGATATAATAAAAAAGGAAGTGTCAAAGGATTGTAAATATACACATAGAAACTACTAAGTATTTGAATAACAAACCCATTTCTTAACACTATGATAGCGTTGTATCGTAACCACAAAATCAATGTAACCTGCTCCGAGGATCATAATTTAAAAATGTTTGTGTTGTAATTGCAGTCTTTGTTCTTTGTGTCGATGTAACGCTCAAGTACAATGGATTGCGAATCTTCTTTTTACACAGTCGTTAAGGAAGAGAGCTGATGCTCATCAAAAACGTATGATATTATTTTTTCCAAAACCAAATGTTAACTAATTAATATATGCTTAGTCTTGACAGCTTTATTTCCATTTTTATTAAAGTTGTAAATTTCATGACTAACAGAATGTTTACATTTTATGTTCCAAAGAGCACTGAAGGTAGTTTTGTCGTGCGACTCGTTTCATACTATACGTTGATACATGTTGTTTGAACATATTAAATTCATTATCAAAACAGTACCCACTGAAACTCACTAACACATATTATATTGTTTTCCATTTACATTCATTGTTCTGTGTAAAGAGTGGAGAATGTACTCTAGAATGTACTCTTAAAACATTATGAAAATTATAATGATTCAACTACATATTCAAATTAAACTTGAATACTATCAAAGGCCAGTGGGACTTGAAAAAAAATGAGGTTTTTTTTGAAAGTCAGTAATAAATGATGTTGACGACGTTTGAAGCCAGTTTCTGTCACAAAAGAAAACATGTGTTTTAATACGTTTAGACAATAAAACAAAACGTTACATTGTTCCTAATAATAATCTCATAAGCAAAAAGCTGTTTATTATAATGTTGATACTTTCACTAAGAGAGGGATCTCGTGAGGATATTATGGTAATATCACATTACACGAGTCATGACATCTGTTTAATGGCGATGTGATTTACTCGGGGATTACGATCGTAAAGATGACTTGTAATGGTTTATTTATTTAAATGAAATAGTTAGTGTCGTTGCAGTATAATGTCTTCCCTCATCGACTGTTTTAAAATTTAAATACATTACGCTTCCCACTGATAGTTGTATTTATTATTGTATAAAATGCGTTAATTTCGCCGGTGATATTTTTTTAAATCTATTAAAAATACTTTCATTGGAAACTAAGTATTTAATACCTAACAAATTAGGTAATAAATCATTTGTTTTATTGCCAGATATAGCGATGTTTGAAAGAATCACCATTTCGTTTCCTAATAAGAGGAAATATCAATACGAGCGATTGTTCAAACTCACTCGTTTTCAAATTGGATACATGCCACATACATTACTAATTCAATAAGAAAAAATCAATGACATATCTTTTAGGCACATACACGGCACACAAACAGGAACAGATCAAAAACAAATCTAATACTCGAAATGCTAAAGTAATTAAAATAATCTGACCTACTTACTGTACAATTACCTACTTACGTAACTAAACTAAACAAAACTGACAAAAATTACCTACTCCTGAGTGTTTTAGAATGGAAAATACTACTACTAATACAATGTACCTTGTGATTTGTACCTAATGTTAAAGAAAAATATAAATAAACCTATTCATAAATGGACACTCAAAAACCAAAACAAAAAATGTATGTTAAACTAATGAAAGCAACCTCCGTCCGTCCGCGTCGGCATAGTTAGTGTCGTCCGCGTTCTGAGCCGCCCGCGACCCGCACACCGCGCACCGGTAGTGACGCATGTGCCCCGCCTTACTCCTTATTACGTCAGCTCCGTCAATAAAAGTCCCGTCAAAATCGTACAGCTGTTTTTTAACTTAACCGAAACAAATAGACAGATAAAAATTGTAAAAAATGTTATATTGGTGTATGTGCCGTTTATATACATATATTCACATCATATGCATTTACTAATCAAACGGTTATCTCAATATTATGAACAGACACTCCCATTTTATTTATGTTTAATATATTTGTATATAAATTAAAATAACAATAATAATAATTGTCAATCTCTAAAGATTTAAGTTCGTTCTATGTCTAACTCGACCTCACACTGCCTTAAAAATCCTTATCCAGTGAAATAAAATAACAGCTTTTCTTTTCAGCTAACTCCGTGACGAAACATAAGGAAATACTAGAACATGACTCTGTAACTGTCACACCTGTAGTCTGTTACTGTCACACCTTTTACTCTCAGTTTTTTTTATCTCACGTCTATTCTCGGTACATACTTTTTTTGAATACTTAGATATTTCTTTTTATGTATGTGAAAATGAAATCGATGACGTTAGAAGTTGGATTTATATAAGGAAGACAAAAAGTATCAGTCACTTAAAGAGCTGCGCTTGGAGAATTCACAACATATATTTTCTTATTATTTTTAATATGGAAGACAGTAAGCAAACCTCGGATCACTGTGACCTTGAAAAGGTGTTGTTGTGTCATTCACTTCCATCATCGTAGGCCGATGGACATTTATGGTACAGTTTAGTTCTGTGGACTGCAGAACGGTTTTGTAATAAACAATAATAATTAATTTTACAGGAACTTCTAGCACCATCTCGACACGTAGAGACAGTTCTAGAAAAACTATTCATCAACAAAATGGTTCGTGCATTCAACTACTGGTTGAAGCTCTCGGAGGAAGACTTCCTCAGAGGAAACTACGTAACGGATACAGCTGTGAAAGGAATCTTCTTGTTTGTATTTTAATTTTTTTTAACTATGTTGTTTACGTCCCAGAGACCGAGTTATGGGATAAATGTTGACTGTTAATAAATACACACGTTTTTGTAATAATTATGGCTATCTTAATTAATAACTCAACAAATTCTCTCTCGATTCGGTTTAAAACTTTAAAATGTATATGAAATTGATTTCAGTTTCTGTTTATGGTTTATCTTTATCAGAGTAAGATAATTTTATAAGAACTTTTAATTAGTGTTATAATTGCTGTTTTTAAAATATTTTATTTATAATTATTGTTTTTACGTCATTAAGTTAATTTTTTTTTTATTTTTCTAAATAATCAGTAAATCAATAATAATTTTATTCCTATGTAAAGGATTGACGACATTCAAGACAGCTCGACCATTAGACGTGAGGTTCCAACAGCTCACCTTATTTATGGGGTCCCCTTGACTTTAAACAGCGCCCTGCTAAATCTAGCAGAAGCTTCGCAAAAGGCTTTTGAGTTGATTCCCAACGGAGTGGTGAGAATTTGTTAATTATTAGTATTTTGCGAATTCTATAAATAATTAATACTATCTTACAATATTATTATCAGGGCGCTAAACTAGTAGCTGATCAACTACATGAAATGTGGACTGGACAGGGCACTGAAATCTATTGGATCGACAATTTCATTTGTCCAACCGAGAAGCAATACGAAAAAATGTCTCGACAAAGTGAGTTTAGAACAGTATTTACATACATAAGCGATTGTCATTATTAGTTTCTGGTCTCCTTATCTTTCATTTTTGTGAAGATATCAATCACCGAATCTCATGTCTTACAACTTAATTAAGATTCTTATTTTTATTTTTACTTATAAACTGTAGGTAAACTAAGTCTAAATACATATATATATATTTTAGAAACGGGAGCGTATATTGTGCTTGTAATAAAGTTATTACAACTCTTGAGCGACGATCAAAGGGATTACGATAAGTTACTGTCCATACTTGGGTATTACTCTCAACTCCGAGATGATTATTGTAATCTCCGGTCTCACGAGGTATATGTTTATATTCATATAATGAGGTTATTATTGTTGTGTTGAAAATATTTCTCGACCTCGACACGGTGCAATGTAATTTTTCACATTAAGTTTTTCCTTTAAAACAGAAACTAAGATTAGTCTTCAACTTACAACACTGTATCATTTTTTTTCGTTACAAATTTTTTTTTTTATTACTTTTAGTTGAACAAAGATGGGAGATTCTGGTTAGATTTAACTGAGGGTAAATATTCATTACCAATAATACATGCGGCGAAGACTCCTTTTGGACCCGAAGTATTGCGTATCCTTTTTAATAATAAATAAACAATAAGTATAAAAAAGTTAAATAAAACTAACAGACCTCATTAAACTTTTAAACAAAATTTCTATTATATCATACTATTAAAAACTCGAAATTAGTCTTCAGCGTGTTTCACAAACCATTTCCTTAGAAATCACAGATATTTTACGGAAGCGCACAAGTGATATCAAATTGAAGAAATATTGTTTATCTTTATTGGAGAAGGCGGGCAGCTTACAGTACACGAGAGACAGACTGGTCGAGTTGGATCGCGAGGCGAGGGCTGAGGTATAAGATGATATTGAAGCTCTAAACTGTTGACATTAAATAATATTATTATGATTATAAAGATGTTGTCTCCTCTTTGACAGATGACACGTTTAGGTTACAACCCTTTGATGGAGAAAGTTTTGGACGGATTAAACAGCTGGAAGGACGATAAAATGTTTACTTAAAAAATATTACAAATCTTTTTTTTTTATTAATACAAGTGATATCTGAGCAGTAACGATATTTAAATATAATTAGTAAAAAAAATATTTTTACTTATTTGATTTTTTTTATAACAAACTCATTTCAGTCCTTTTCCTCTTTTTTAATAATTATTGTCATTGTTTTTTTTTGCGTCTTTATAAACAATCGCTGATTAATTTATCTAAATACATATGGTCCAGTCTGAAGTCTTTATCAACAAAAAATAAGTTACTCGTCTCATTATTTCATAGTAACAGTGTGGTAAATTCAAATTATAAAATAAATAAAAATAAATAAAAAGCCTTTTATTTCCATAATCATAAAATACTACAGTATGAACAGTATACCTAAACAGTTTTGAATCTACCTTAATACTTTGGTAACTGTAAGCAAAAAAATAATATTAAAAAAAAAAAGTAATAAAAAGAAAAAGAAAACAGTAATTTGTTTCTAAGTAGGTAATCTAAGTTATTTAAAAAAAAAAACACTTTATACTTAATTTAATCTAATCTATCAATATATTTATTATTAGGTAAGTATTTCTGTTTTATTTTTATTATTTTTACTGGAACCCCTCTCAGGTAAAGGCCTCCTCCAAAGCTTTCCATTTCTCGCGATCTTGGGCTATTTGATGCCGTTGTGGTCCCGCTATCTTTTTAATATCGTCGTCCCATCTAGCGTATGATCTTCCTCTGTATCGCTTGCCTAATGGGCCTTTCCATAACGTAAGTGTTTTCGTCCATCTTTGATCTTTTAGGTGCGCTATGTGGCCTGCCCATTTCCATTTTAGTTTTTGGCTGTAACTGATGACATCTATTGCTTTTGTTTTGCATCTTATTTTGGAGTGATTTATTTTCTTTACTTTCGTGATATTCAACGTACTACGTTCCATTGCCTCTCTGGCATGTATTTATTTTATTCTTAACTTTGTTGGTACACTTTCAGGTTTGACATGCATACGTCAGACAAGGAATAAGTCACAAGTCCATGACCTTTTTCTTCAATTTGATAGGCATTTCGCTTTTAAATATTTCCTTATAGCTCCAATACTTTTTCCAAGTTCGTTTCACTCTTCTCTCTACTTCCAGTTCGTTGCTATCTCTGTGGAATCCAATTTGTTTTCCTAAATATATATACTTATCCACATAATCTAATGGTTCATTTTCGATTGTTATTTTTGATTTTTTGAAGTTGGTCATGAGTTTGGTCTTTGTGATATTGATTTCTAATCCCACTTGTCTGCTTGCTATATGTAGAGTATCTAACATATATTGCAGCTGTACGCTCGATTCTGATAGTAAAAGCAAGTCGCCTGCAAATCGTAAGTAGTTTAAGTATTTACACTGGTTATATAAATCACATTTTCTCCAGTCTAATTTGTTAATGATAGATTCCAATATCGCAATAGAAGTTTTTGGGGATAGGGGTTCTCCTTGCCTGACTCCTCTCTTGACTGGAAAGCTTGGGCCAATGGTTTCCAATTTGAATCTACTTGAGCAGTTACTGTATAGGTCTTTGAGTATTGCTATGTACTGTTGTTCGACATTTTGAGCTTTTAGCGTGTTCCATATACTTTCGTGTGAGATTGTGTCAAAAGCTGTTTGGTAGTCGATGAATATGATATACAGCGGTCTCTGATGTTCTTGATATTTTTCGATTATCAGTTTTAATGTGTGTATGTGGTCTAGAGTAGAAAATGATTTCCTAAATCCTTCTTGTTCAATTGGTTGACTTTTCTCTAATGTTGTACTAATTCTTTGTTTTATTATTGTAGAGAAAAGTTTATAAACACTAGATTGAAGCCTTATCGGCCGGTAGTTGCTGATGTCCTTAGGGTCTCCTTTCTTGTATAAGAGAATTATATTTGATGCTGACCATTGAGAAGGTGTGACACCATTTTAAAAATTATATTAAATAATTTTGTTAGTGGGACAGTTAGTATGAAGCGGACGGTTTTTATGGCGTCATTAGTGACATTGTCTGGTCCTGGACTTTTGTCTATTTTTAGTCTATTTATTGTTTCAACTTTTTCTGTGCATTCTATTGTTTCTATGTGAGATTGTGGCTTTTTAATATCGATGTGGTCATTTCCAAAGTGGTTCGTGTCTCTTGCTATTTCCGGTGTATTATATATAGGTCTTTATAAACTTTGTAGCAATGTTGATTATTTCTTTTCGGTTATAAACAATATCTCCCGACTCCTTCAAACAATCAATCTATGTTTTTTTCTGTCCGTATATCCCTTTTTTAAACTTCCACTAATTTCTTAATGTTTTTGTAGGATGTTAGTTATATGGTTTTTATAGTCCTTTTTTATATATTTACTTAATAACTTATAAAGAGCTTTGAGTTCGTTTTTCATTGTTAGTGTTTTATTTTTAGTTCTTTGTAACTCTTGTCTTCGTTTTAACAGTCTTTCTGTGTTTTTTGTTGAATGTGGAGTTCTAGCAGCTTGTAAGTTGTCTATTATATTATTTATCATTTTATCGTAGTAGTCCTGTACTGTGACATTAGTTTCGGTGTTGAGTAGAGATATAATTTTAGTTTCCAAGTTTTCTTTATAAATTTGTATTTCTTCTTCGTTTTTAAGTGAACTGTTTTGTTTATTTACAAACCTAGTTCGTATTTTCACAGGTTTAGTGAGTGATATTTTGGTCATGAGTGGTCGGTGGTCTGATGTAAAGTTTATACTTAATGTTTCAATGTTCTGAAATGTTATCTTCTGTTCATCTAGTTCTTTTTGGATTATTTGCAGTGCTTTTGAAACTTCTTTCATTTTAAAATTTTAAATATACTGTTGTTGTTTTTGTTTTAGTGGCGCTCTTTCGTGACAAACTTCCGTACTATTAGCTAATCACTAACTCGGCTCAATCTATGGATCGATCAGTGTTTGGCCTATTTGTATGTTATTGTCGTAGTCTCTCAGATTTTAAGAGATGTCGTTGTTGACGTATATATGTTTCAATTTTGCTGACTCATGTGAATTATGAGGTTATGATATTTTTTATTTCTTATAAAGACTTCACTACACTACACGCAGTATACACTAGATATAATATACTGTCTTATCACTCAATATTCTTTTTTGTTTCGAAAGAGACATTTAATATCGAAACAGCAACAGTGGCTTAGCTTGGAGTTATTTCACCGATTTATTGTTTTTTGCACTCGTTTTTAACACTGTCCACAATGTATGTTGAAGAACTTATGTTTTTTTATAACTTTTCTTCTTTTTAGTAGAATTTTATGCAATTTTACTTTTTTTAAGCAGAAAACATTACAGAGACGATGTTAACAGTAAGCACCGTGGCGCCCTCTCCTAAATTCAAATTAAGAGTTTTTAAATATATTTAGACACTTATTTATTTATATTTTCGTACCAATTTTTTTTAAAAATACTCATAAAAACACCTTATCGGTGTCCACGATACTTACTAGTGTAGAAATACTACTTTAAAATATAGGATGTAAATGAAATCCAACATAGTAGAGATTCACAATTTCGATTTATTACAATACTTTCACACACAAAATCATAGATTGTAATTCTAAGGATGTATGTGGGTAGGGTAATTTTTTTTTATGTGATTAGAACTTGATGGGATACACTGTCTGGAGAATTTGAGATTGGAGATAGTTGTAATTTAAAAAAAAAATTATATTAGTACACTCCGAAAATCTACGATCGATTAATGTATCAATTTGTAAGAACAAAAACAAGAGTACTGATCTCCACTGACAACTGCTTAAATGTGGTTCACCCCTCTCCTATCTTCTCCTATTCCTATAATATATATACGACAAAATCTCTCAGCATTCCATGGATTTATCGAGTAGGTGCCGGGTCCAACGTGTTACAGGGAGAGAAGCTTCAACAGTCCCTAGGACATGCTACCCAGGCGCCGCTATCTAACGCGCGTTAAACACTCACCTCCACTGTCCAAGCTCCTCTCACTACCTAACCAAATTTGAAACAAACCAACAAGGGCTGCCATCGAAGCATGTAATAAGAATGAATGGATGTTAGTTCTGGACAGGCCCAAGTCTTTTAGTAGGCTTCTACAGCGTACAGCACAGACATTAAAAATGGAAACTAGGAAAAACAGATACTTATTAAAAACTTATTTATGTAGATGTAAATTTCTTGAAATAACGGATGAACTTATTGTAAAAGGTATAAACATAGAAGTATATCAATTATAATTAACATTTATAATTTATTTCTTAAGACCCAGTTTCACCAATCAATGTACAATGGGGGCAAAGGTACCGAAAAAACTTGCTATATCTGCATGGAGGCAGTTGGAACTGCTAAGCATTTGCTGGTGGGATGTAGGGTACACCTAGATAGTGGCCAATACTCGCGTCGTTCACGATAGGGTTTTAGAAATCATACGTGAAGCGGTTAGTCTATCTGTAGCAAGAGCGCAAAAAGAAATAACCACGAACCAACAATCAATAGGTTTTGTGAGAGAAGGCACTCGGGCTACAAAATCAAACGTCAAGCCTTACTCTATTATTAAAGCGGCTTCGAATTGGACTTTAATGATGGACACGTATGAGAAGCAATATAAGATCCCAGAGAATATTTGTGCGTCGGCCTCCGGACCGGAGATATTTTTTTTTTATATTCGCGAATTTTAAAGCGCGTTGTACTAATAGAGCTCACGGTTCCTTGGGAAACCAACATCCTTAAAGACCATGCCATCAAGGTCAACAAGTACCACGAGCTCACTAATGAACTCACGAAGAATATGTTCGTTGTAAATTTGTACGCGGTAGAAGTAGGAGCGAGAGGTATAACAGCCAAATCTCTCTACAACCTGCTAAAAGACTTAGGCCTGTCAAGAACTAACATCACTTCATTCTTGGAACGTGCGTCGAAGGCAGCCCTAGCAGGGTCGGTTCAAATTTGGTTAGGCAGAGAGAGGAGCTAGGACAGTGGAGGTGAGCGTTTAACGCGCGTTAGATAGGGTCCCCTTAAATCTACACCTGGGTCGCAAGTCCTAGGCACTGTTGAAGCTCCTCTCCCTGCAACGCGATGGACCCGGCACGCGCACGGTGAATCCGTGGAATGCTGAGAGGTTTCGTCTCATCTTGTTAAGGCGTGTGATGGACTGTTACCGTAACCAAAGCCAAGAGCGCCGTGGTGCGCGGTGCGACGAGAGTCGAGGCGGGTGGTATGATATGTCACAGCTGCAACGCGCGGTAGAAACAAGAATATTTATTTAAATGAAACTAATATTTTTCGGATAAACTACGCGTGCTTCTGTTTTTTTTTTTTGTAAAAAAAACTACATACTCCCGACATTTCGGTTACTTTTCAGCAACCGTGATCACGGTACAAAAAAAAATCACGCGTAATTTATCCGAAAAAGAATTTGAGTCATTTAAATGAATAAAACTCACAAAAATCTTAGATCTCATTATAACAAAATTGTGTTTTGGTCGCGCGATGCCTGAATATATCCATCGATGCCGCCGTGCGCCCCGCTTGAGCTGTGGCCGCCTCGATATTCGCTGGTACATTTGTTTCACTCGCACACCGCGCAGCCTGTCGCCGCCGCGTGCAGTACGCATGTACTGTACGTGTACCCAAGAGCGGTGAGGCAAGAGTCGCGGCTGGAGGGGTGATTTGCGATGGTATTAGCGACTACGGCGGCGTCAGCGTGGGACGTATTTAGGGAACTTTATTTAATTTTTTTTTATCGGTATTGCCTCAAAAAAAAAAAGTGCTTTCTTAGCTCTAGATATCATTCAGTCAAGAATAGGGGCGTACCCAGTTTACCAGAAAAAGAGAGATCTTGGCGAGTTTCGTACTCTTTATTATGAATAGTAAGTAGGTAGGTAGGTTTTTTTTTTTACTAAATATATTGACTACGGGTAAATAAATTTTTGTACACATGGGGTAAATATAACAAACACGGTAATAGTAAAATATAAAAGACACCTGAACATAAAAATGTTGTTTAAAATTAGGAGACACGACTAAAACTAAGCGATGAGCTGATGAGGAGCCCGAGGGGCTGGAGGACTTTTGCGATTTGATACAGCGATCCTCCAGCTCCCAAGTGCAAAGGGTGATAATGAGGATTAATAAAACTTATGGTAACTTAATATCTAAGAGTCTGAGCCGACAAAGATTAATAAAAAGAAGTAAAAGTATAAGAAGACAATTAATAATTATAGCTAAGGGTGAGGTAAAATGTAAAAAAAAATTCTTATACCTAATAAATACAGGTGATATTTGTTAAAAACAAAAGAGAAGTAAAAGTTAAAACAATTCGATAAATCTTAGTGCTAATTATAAGATAACATAACATAACATTTAAAAAAAAAACATAACATAACATTTAAAATGATATATGCGTTTGTTAAAAGTATACATTATAACAAAAGGAAACAAAGAAAGATTATTTACAGTAATTGGTTATGGCTGCTGGTGCACGTCCAGTGTAAAGATTTGTATTTACATGTTAATAATTAGTTTTATACATAATTTACAGTTGAGATGGAGCAAGAAAGAAAGAGAAAAGAATTTACATTGAGGTTAGGTGTTGTTAAAAGCTTTGAGGTGGTTGATAATATATTCGGAAAATTTAATAAAAGATATGGTTGCTTCTTTGTCCTCCAGAAGGGAGGCCATGTTGAACGGAGAGACCTCGGCGTGGCTGCAGATTATCTAGTGGTCGGATCTCGGGGCGATGACCCGTTGGCAGTCCTCGAGCACGTGACCCATTGACTGCACCGTGGTGCCGTCGCACGGACAGACAGCATCCTCCGTGACCCTAACCCTGTGTAAATATTGTTTTGTGTAGGCGTGTCCTGAAAGTGTTTGGGTAAGTGTGAATGTGTTGGGAGCAAGTGAGTGTAATTTAATGATGTGTTTAATTGTAGGAAGGTGTTGTTTAGTATGTTGTCCTTGTGGTTCGCTCTCGTATCGAGCCTGCCAGACTGAGGCGTGGAGTGATCGTGTAGAGTGTTTTATAAAGGTGATAGGAAATTATGTCTAGTCCGGGGCTCTGTGAAGCTTAGCCTCCCGCTTGGCAGCGGTGTCTGCTGCCTCGTTCCCCACAATGCCCACGTGGGCCTTGACCCACGCGAACTCGATGGACCCGGACGTATGGTGTACTGTCGAGTGTATTTTCGCAACCAAGGGGTGTGTGTTACTGCGGTTCTGGATGGCGAGAATGGCAGCGCTGCTATCTGAATAAATAACGGTGCGTGTATGTTGGTTGAAATCTCACCAGGCCCGGACACCGGAAGGATTGACAGATTAATAGCTCTTTCTTGATTCGGTGGGTGGTGGTGCATGGCCGTTCTTAGTTGGTGGAGCGATTTGTCTGGTTAATTCCGGTAACGAACGAGACTCTAGCCTGCTAAATAGGCGTCGTCATTTAGGTGTGAGCGATTTCGGTCGTTCAACTCACTGACGGCGTATTAAAATTCTTCTTAGAGGGACCGGCGGCTTCGAGCCGCACGAGATTGAGCAATAACAGGTCTGTGATGCCCTTAGATGTCCTGGGCCGCACGCGCGCTACACTGAAGGAATCAGCATGTTCTCCCTGGCCTAGAGGCCCGGGCAACCCGTTGAAACTCCTTCGTGCTGGGGATTGGGGTTTGCAATTATCCCCCATAAACGAGGAATTCCTAGTAAGCGCGAGTCATAAGCTCGCGTTGATTACGTCCCTGCCCTTTGTACACACCGCCCGTCGCTACTACCGATTGAATGATTTAGTGAGATCTTCGGACCGACACGCGGTGGCTTCACGGCCGTCGGCGTTGCTGGGAAGTTGACCAAACTTGATCATTTAGAGGAAGTAAAAGTCGTAACAAGGTTTCCGTAGGGGAACCTGCGGAAGGATCATTAACGTTATATAACATTGGTTGGTTGGTTGGTTGGTG